>NC_054374.1:77215135-77515135 GCF_017654675.1 Xenopus laevis
CAGAAAGGCATTCTTTGCATGAAGATGGATGACTACACAACGTGGTTGTTAACATACATTACAGATTGTTCTGCAGGAGCGGTGATCAACTGAGACTTTTGAATTACCAGACTCTCTGTTGAGAGACAGCAGCCGCAGATTGGGGCTGACAGCAAAAATGTGGGAGGAGGACCAGGCAGTGGGAGAGCAGCAGAAGTGAAAATTGAAAGTTTTATAGGTATAATAAGAGATCAAGGGACACTGATTGAGCTGCAGTATATTTAACGGCTCAGCATCAGTCAGTGCTGGAATGCTGCAAAGGATGGATAAAACATTGTACTCTTTTATCAAGTGCTATGCTTGTGTTTTCTAGTATTTTTAATCCTAACATATTCAATTTCATTTTCTTTAATGGAATTCTTTCCAGGTGTTGCCCTGATCTTCTGGACTTCAGAATTTAGTGCTTGTTTAAGATTGCAAGAATTAAGCACTTGTGTAGGCAAAACATAAAGCATGTATTGATGCTATTCATAAAAGGTATTTGCATGCACACATGTTCCGAGCAACTTGTGAAGAGCTCCAATTGGGGCACTGTCACCTTAAACAAATACAGGAAATTTTAGACCTGTTTAAAGGAGACACAATTCTAACTGTTGTGTTTTGGAGTGAAGGCATTTTGTCACATACACCCAAACTATTAATAGTTTGGATGACAACATTTTGTTATATCCTAGTGCGCTGATTGTCATTGTGCAGTGCCTATGTTACATATGAGATAGATGAGATAGTCATGATCATCAGACCTCCTTTACCCCTTACCCCAATTATTTATATATATCGCTAGAGTTGGTGATTTATTAACAAAATACTTCATTGACATAACATACTGTAAATACTCAATCACAAGAAAGAAAGAAAGAAAGAAAGAAAGAAAGAAAGAAAGAAAGAAAGAAAGAAAGAAAGGAAAGAAAGAAAGAAAGAAAGAAAGAAAGAAAGAAAGAAAGAAAGAAAGAAAGAAAGAAAGAAAGAAAGAAAGAAAGAGAAAGAGAAAGAAAGAATGGTTTATCTGTGCTTTATGCAGGTGAAACAGATGAAAACAAGCTTTTACTGGCAAGCTGAATTGGAAAAGGAGCTTTCCCTTTCTTTTGTTTCCAGTCCACTGATTATATGTGATGGAAACAGGGGTATGCTAAGGTTATGGGCTATCTAAGCCTCTTAGCAGTGAGTGAAGAAAATGCCGAGAATACATAGAGACCACAGAAAGTAAAGTAACAAAGACAACTACAGATACCCAGACTGTATCATTTTATTGGCACTAGGAAAAAGGGTCAGGGTAATCACAACAATTTTAGCTTTCATTTTGTCAGAGCAGAAAGTAGATTTCAAAGGTATCGTCCAAGAGGTAGATAATCATCCTTTCAGTCTCAGGGAAAGAAAAAAGTCTACTCCTGAGTAGAATTGTCACTGGAATAATAAAAGCCTCCCTTTTAGTGTATTTTCATGGAATAGTAAATACACACACAGTATCATCTGTGTATAAATGTATATACATGGCAAATTATTGTCTTGGCCGCTACCACTGTCATGATAATCACAGGTACTTCTTTACCACATTAGTAACAAAATAAGTGTTACAAGTTCTTCCAAAAAAAAATATTTTCACCAGGTTTCCCCAAGATTCTTTTTGTTTTACTGGGCAAACAAGGGGAAATTGTTTTTGTTTTACCCTATCTTAAGCTCCTAGCACCGTCTACCTTCTTCCAAAGCCTCAGATGCCCTCCTTTTTATACAGTACATGAGAGTGATCCATAATGCCCCTGAGCAAACAAGGCTTTCTACACCAAAGGCCTTTCCACAGTATGTTGTGTTAAACCATACTCTCTGTACATATTATTATTAACTTGTGTGACTCTACTGCATCAGCTGCAGCTTATGCTACTTTTTCCAACATTCCTTGGGTTAGAGGGTCAGGAGCTGGAGAGCAGTCACAGAAGTGACATGTCAGTATTTTTTAATTGGAGGATCTTCCTGTGGCCAACTCACTTCTTGTTCTATGAGTCACTACTTGGGCTATTTCTTCTTGCTCTATCACCAAACAGCACTGATTCTGCACTTCTGATACTTTATTATAGTGAAATATCACATTAATCTAAATATTTAACTGATAACCCCAATCAGAAGTGCTTAGTGTACGTCCAGTCAGCTGCGGCACCTACTGTTAGTAAATAAAACGGTTGAGATGTGTGACATATGCCTGGTAGAAACCATTTGCATCTATAATTAAGTTTGAAAGTTTACTGTGTTATTTCTACTTTCTTTTAATATTTATTTTTATTTGCGCTGCTGGGTCTGGTCAGGGACACCTGCTGGGAGAAGAAGGCATGTGCACATGCCCAGATCCAGTGGCATCATGAGGTAGAGAGCTTGGGGGTCATTTATCAACACTGGCAAAATTGCCCATGGGCTGTATCCCATGGCAACCAATCAAATTGCTGCATTGTTCTACTTGCAGCTGGCTTTAGAAAGCTAATCACTGAATGGTTGCTATAGATAACTGCCCATGGGCAAATTTGCCCAGTGTTGATAAATGAGCCCCCTTGTGTGCACTTGTGCCTAGATCTGAATGCATCCAGACCAAGCAGTACCTTAGAAGGGGGGGTCTATGGATGGAGCCCACATCTCATTAATCCCCCACTGGTAAAGGTGGTTGAAGCAAACGAGAGAACTTTAGGAAAGTTTTATGTCCTATCTGAGTAGCAGGATAAGGAACTCAGAATCTTCATAGGGATAAACTAAAACAATAAAATAATGCTGCTTGCCTATCATTTAGAATAAGATTAAAATACTTCTGCTTTTAGTGCTTCTTTAAAATATATGCTGCTGTACAGCTATATAAAACACTGCCTTAATTCATGCTGAAACTTTTTATGTTTTTTTGTGACTTGAGTGTTTTGAGAAGCCACTGCAAATTAGAAATCTGCCTAGAGCTCCATCCATAAAATCCTATAATAAAGCAGTAACTCCCCCACCACTCGGCTTGGTTGCCTTCCAGCAGTATAAGTAGGTTCTGGAAATCAGAGAGAGAGTTTCAAAAGCTGATCTAGCAGCCTGACAAGCACAGCTAAGGAGGAACCAGTGTTTTCCAATGAAAGGTGCCTATTATACGTTCCCCAGTAACAATAGTGATGGATCACTGAAAGTGCGGGAATTGACTATAGCCTGCCAAAACTGCGCTTAATGTCAGCAGCGAGTCACTGACAAAACATGCTTGGTGGGTGTCTGAGTGATCAAAATCTATTTCACAAACAACACCGTGATTTTATCCTCTGAGAAGCTACTTCAAGTTTGTCACATTCTTCAAAAGATATCTCTGATGGGCGATGAAAAATAGTGCTGCAGGTGTTGTTTTTATATGTGAGCGTCTATAATTTGTAAAGTTTCGCCAGTCTACACAAGATTACAATAAAAAGCTAATTCTAATAGCTGAACATAAGAAATTAAATAAGAGCCTGTGTTAAAGGGAAACAAAGTGCCAATAGTAGTTCACAGTGGGTTGTGGTGCTGTTATACTGTTAATGAGTCTGTTATGTCATGTTACCATCATGCCAAAGCACTCAGGTTATCAGACTGAATTTTATTTTCAGACATTGGTTTGGCATGAAATGATGCGTGGGAAATAAACAGGGTATTTTTTTTTCTTCCTTGGTTTGCATGTCTCCTGTTTAAGAGAGTTTAGCTAAGCCCAGTAGGTCACTGAGAAAAGGAACCTAAATGAGTTGAAAAAGTTAGATTTTATATTTGATTTATTATTCCAAAGTCTGGCAAAGCCGTGTCGATGAATAGCTTATTCATTCAGCCACTCATTTACTAACAATGTAACCCACAGCAACCAATCAGGGATTAGCTTTTATGAAGCCAGCTGCATGTGGCATAATGAAAGCAGAAATATTATTGGTTGCCATAGGTTACTGCCCCACTGTCCTCAAATGTCCCTCCCTCCATTGCTGGAGAGTTGTGATAGTTGTATCTTCCTCTAAGGACAATAGAATGTTCAGTTCCATTTGCACAGATGAGTTTAGAAAGTTTGTAACCACAGTACTGATTTAACCAGTACCCAGGCATAATGTTTCTTTGTGCTTCAAAATGCAATGGCTACTGTTTTCCAACATGCTGCTCTCTATCTACATACAACAGATGAACAGTATAAAAACCATTTCAGTGCACTTTGTCATGGATATGACTATGAAACACAGACAGACATCCCAGTCCCACTTGAGTGGGATGATGCATTGCATGGTGGGCTCAGTGTGATAAGAAAAAACATAATCCTGCATGGGTGCCTTTGTAATTTATTTAATATACCATTGTTTCCTTGATAAAGCATTCCAGGGGTGTACTTATTTTGAAGTTCCATTAACTACTAATAAAGCACATGCTTAGTTAATGAGATTCTTTCATATAAAGGGAAAGTAATTGCTTTGTTATTGCTTTGGAGGTGCATTTGTTGGGACTTTTACAATTTTAGTAAGGATTTCTGGGGACAGCTAGCTATTTTGCCATGATGCTATTATAGACTTATGTTGAAATGTTTGACTAGGAAATGGCTGAAGTCAGTCGGGGGTACCAGTTTTGTGTGATTTTATTCAAAGGGGCACTAAATCCTGCATTAAAGCTGCTCAACCACAATTGTTGCTGAACTACAGATCCCAGCATACAAAAATTGTGTACCAAGGTCAAGGCATGCCAGGCAGTGTAGTCCAGCAACATCATTGCTCAATAAAACTTTTCTCCAGGACCCACAACTACATTAAAATGAAAAATAATAATCCAATGAAAATCCCACCATGCTCTTTGTTCCTGCAACAGAATTTCGAAAATGTATCCCCGTGTCTCATTATAAAATAATTGTGTCAAAATTAAATAATAATCATTGTATGTAAGATAACAGCAAGGTTGGCATAGTGCAACTAACGAGCATTCCCATTGGTGAATTCTCTTTCATCTATAATTGAGTTTTTGGTCCGTAGAATTCTCATTGCTGAATTCAGGGTTGGACTGGGCCGACGAGACACCAGGAAAAAACATGGTGGGCCCCAGCACCAGATCCGCACCCTGGTTTTCTTCACGCCAAAAAAAGCCGTGCGAGTGCTAACACGCATGCGCAAGTGCTCGTTGACGTGCATGTGCGAGTGTGCGGTTGGGCGCATGCGCACACGCGTGGCATAGGGTTTGCTGGAAGGGAGGCCCTGAGGCAGTAGCCCCCCAGGGTCCAGAGGGGGGCCCTGAGGCAGAAGCCCCGGTTTTGGTCCGACCTTGCATTGTATGTTAATTAAATTATTTGTCAATTTCTGTAGAGAACAGTATGTGCAGTTTTACAGTAGGGTTTAGTGTAGCGTTAAGCCTTAATTGGTTGTTGTACAGAACCTGATGAATGGTCATTAGTGATGGGCGAAATTATTCGGCAGGCAAGGATTCCCGGCAAATTTTAAGATTTCACAGAAGGCGAATATTTTCACAAAACTGCCGCAAAAATTTGCATGGCAAAATTCACTGCAACAAAAAAATTGTCGCTTATCAAAATTGTCGCATGTCAAAATTATTTGACTTTAATACATTTGAACAAAAGAGTTGCATGTGTAAAAATTGTCACACGCATAAAAATGCGTTAAAATTATTCGGTCGCCCATTGACTTAATGCATTTGGACAAAAGAGTCATTTGTATAAAAATTGTTGCTTGTGTCAAAATTGTTTGCGCGTCAAAATCTTTTCGACACCCATTGACTTCAATGCGTTTAGCAAATTTTTCACCATTTCGCAATTTTTTTCAGAGTTTCGTGAATTTCTCTGCGATGCGAAATGGGACAGATTTGCCCTTCACTAATGGTCATGCGTGTGTAAAACACGGAGGTTGAAACCCAGTTTATTAAAATATTATTAGCTTTATTGATAACAATCAATTCCTTGTTTGAGGTTAACCCAGAAGATGCCGATACCTATGAAAATTTTACATAAGCATATTTTGTTTTACTACTTATTGCTGAAACAAAGGTAGTGGAAGAGAAAATAACATAATAGTTCTAAGTGAAGAAAGCTTTATGGAATGAGGTCAAGGTTATTAGACAAGAAGAGAGACAGAGGAGAAAAATGCTTACTGGTAAAATTACATGAAAAAGCAAGATAAAATGAGAATTAGAGAGGTTCTTTGTTTTGTATACCAATTCACATTCAAGAAGCTATCTTCACTTCAATTACACTAAATACTGTATTATTCTTTCATTTACCTAATGACCTCAGAATTTAAAAAAAAATCTGTTGATGATTTGATGGAATATTTGAACAAAAAAAAACAACAATAGCATTATTCCTCTGGTTATTCAATTTTACAAGTGGGAATTCATTTACAGTAGAAGCTTGCATTAGAGCTTTTTATTGTGAACTTATACCACATTTTGTATTGGGGGAATGCCTTAGCTATTCTAGATGATAAAGTATGGGATTCAAGCTTCTTATACAAAAGGCACAGAAAACAATACAGAACTGGCTGCATCCCAAACAAGATATTTCTTTATCTCCACAATTTGGAATTTCAAGGAGACAGGACCTGCGTTGAATTGTTTTATATAAATTCTTATAGTGTATTTAATATATTTTTTGCTTCCGACCTTGGAAAACAAGATGTAGCTGTTTGTTAACAAGTTAACATCAATAACATATTTTTTGTGGAAAAAAAGGCATGACATCATATGCAATAAAATATAATGCATAATGAATTTCACAATTTTTTCGTGAATTTTCCCCGAAAACTGAGAATTTTTCGGAGTTTTCCTCTGAAAGCTCCGAAAACATTGTGAAATTGCCCGAAACCCCCCGACACAACCAAAATTAATGGGACTGTTCCCATTGATTTTTATGCAACCTCGACAGGTTTGAGATGCTGTGTTTTTATATTCGGGCTTTTTAGCCCTCTGGGTTTAATAAATTTTGATTTTGGGGAATTTCGGGTATTCGGAGCTTCGGGTATTCGGAGCTTAGTAAATAACCCCCTTAGGGGGTGATTTATCAATGTTCAAATTAGAATTTTTGCCACAATTAGAATTTGTTTGCACAAAAACTCACAAATTCAAATTATATTTTAAAAAAATGTCTGGTATTTATTAAGTAAAAAAAAAAAACCTCAAAAACTCGAATGTAAAAAATCAGCATCTCAAAGCTGGCAAGTTCATGTAGAAGTTTATGGGAGCTGTCCCAGGCAAAATTCAAGCCTATAAACTCAAAAAAAAAAAGTTTTTGTCACGATTGTAGTCCATCAAGGTTTTTAAAATTGTGAGCTTATTCAAAGTAGAGAAAAACTTGCGAATTCCACAAATGTGATTTTTGATAAACAAGCCCATTAGTCAATGGCTAAGGGTGTTTGGAGATTCTGGATACTTGGAGTGTCTACAAATGTATGTTGCTGTTATTTATGGATGTCTGCTCCGGGTCCCTACGGTAAAGGTCTGGGGCTGCAGCACTTGGACTTCCCTTTCATCTAGAAGAGTGCTTATAAAATTGGTTTATGATTTTTTGCTGTGAAGCAAAGTTCCAACCAGACCTAGAAGTGAGAAATATTGTGCTCACCATTTCTCATTAGGGGGATAGGTATGGGTGGAAGGGAGAGTACCTACATGTCACCTGCAGCCTGTCCTTTCTAGAAACTGTGCTGACAAATGTAGGCAGTGTTAGATTAATGAGGAAAGCACAGATTCTTTTGCTCTGGAACTGGGCCCACAGACACTGACCACAGGGCTGGGTGTATCTTGTTTTGCCCTTTGTATCCTGCCACAAAAATCATAAATCCCTTCTTGTAAATGTTGACAGATTGGAAGATGCACCTGCTATTCAGACCTGAACAGAGATCATAGCCATTCATTAAAGAATGGCTCATGCCACGACATACTGCAGAGAGAGAGCACAGTCTGTATGGAGAACTGGCAGATCTGTGTTGGGCTTAATAAATTGTTTTCCTAAAAAGGAACTAACTGCACAACCTTGGGCTATTTTTATGACATGAATCAAATACGACCATTAGTTAGGTATTCTGGTGAAAAATATTCCTTTTATTAAATACAAAATGTTTTAATATCAATTTACAAAGGCAAAAAAGTATCCACTCTTAAGAAAAATAAAATAAAATAAAGTCTGTGTTACTGGTTGCACTAAATGTAATCAATGTCTTAAAATTGATAAGAATGGGCTACAATCTATTCACACAATTCTTGCTATCAACCTCTTAAAGGGATACTGTCATGGGAAAACATGTTTTTTTCAAAACGCATCAGTTAATAGTGTGCTCCAGCGGAATTCTGCACTGAAATTCATTTTTCAAAGAGCAAACAGATTTTTTTATAGTCAGATATATATGTCAGATTTCAAAATTGAGTATAAAAAATCTGTTTGCTCTTTTGAGAGTTGGATTTCAGTGCAGAAGTCTGCTGGAGTAGCACTATTAACTGATGCATTTTGAAAAAAACATGTTTTCCCATGACAGTATCCCATAGGTGGCCATACACTGTAAGGTTTGCTCGATGGGTTGGGTTTCCAAGATTATGGGACTGGCATCCCTAGGGGAGGCATTAGGTGAGGGCAATGAGAAGACCAGTTGGAGATTGAGATAGACTTTTGGCAATTCTAGAGACTCTTGGAATCCTAGCTTTAAAGTTAAAATAGTGACATTTGGGATGAATACTTATTTACTATCCTATATACTCTTAACATTTTAATGGAACAGACTGAGAGAGCAGCAGGGTCTGACTGGGCTTGCTGGACACCAGTTATAAAACTTTTGGGCCCCAAAGACCCAGGCCTGCTTCCAGCTCCCCACCAGGAATGTCAGGCACTTCACAATCATCCTCGATCTTAGCCACAAGGAGGATAATGCAGGTACGAAGCACTTGCAGGGGGCAAGAGTGGCAGGGTGCACTTGGTGGAGGCTGCCGACAACAAGAAAAGATTGTGGGCTTGGGTGGGGGGCTCTTAAGTGGCAGCCCTTGTGGGACCAGAACACCCAAGTCTGAAACTGGACCGCAGAGATTTGATATATGTTTTTAGACTTTTGTATAAAGTATTTAAATGTGAACACTGAAGGAGACTTGAAAGGCAAAATTGGGCAAAACGTGTTTTGTGTGTGACACGTGTGACTTTCCCTGCAGACCCATTGTATAGAAGTAGGCCCTATATAAGACTGTGTAGTTACACCACTGGTATGTGTTACTGTTTTTTATTTAAATATCTAATAAAATATATTCCTTTCTTAAAACTGCAGTCACCTTAGTAGAAACGCACAATCTAACTGTAAAAAAGTAATAATTAAGGTTATTTTCTGATGTATTTCTTCACAAAACCCCCAAAAGTGTTTCCTACAAAGCATTAAACAGTCATATTTCTGTTTACAATTGGTCCTAAGCTCTGCTCTTTGGTAGACAGCAAAAGGCACTGTTTATGCTGACGGGGCCAGACAGTGATCTCAGCTTGAGTCTGTACTGCCTTATCCATGAATCTTCTTCTGCACATTATTAAATTCAGGGATGATAAGGCTTAACAAAATGATGTGCTCCAGTAATTGACTGGCTGGTTTTTGTAATGTCACAACATGACTAATGGACGCTTCTCCTTCACTGGTTAGAGCTTGGGAAATCTGCTGTCAGCAGAACCTCTAATTGGAGATCACCTTTACCAACTTCACCAATTTCATAAATATTCAGTGGAACAGTCTGCACATGCTGCCTAATTTGCTCTGTGTTTGACATTCATTGTCAAGGACACGGGAATGGCATTTGTCTACTCATCGGCTCTTGTAATATATTGCTGGAGAATGATAAATTCCACTGTGAAGAAAAAAACGTATGTGTTGATCAGATATTGCCAGCAGTTTGTCGTCCATCGTTGGTGGAACTAGGGCTGAATTGTTTCATTTATTCTATTTTGATGTAGGGAATGTGTAGGGGATGTGGGTGTGGTTTTAATTGTTATTCTCCTTCAATATATAGTTACTGACCAGAACCACTATTTAATAAGCTGCCAGTGCATAGCAGTGGCACATCATTTGGAGCATATTTTATGCCCAAAAAAATTTAAATGTATATCACAAAAAAGTCCAGTCTTTTTTGCAGGTCTTGTTGCATAATACTATACTTTTATGTGTCAATGTGTCAGGGAAAAAGTACAAAAGCAGAGTTCTACTTATAGGCATTTAATTATGCTTGGAAGTGAGCTTCATGTGTTTTGTGTAAGGTGCTTTTCTATTTCCATCTACAGCCAGAGCCTTTCAAAGTTGTTTCAGCCTGAGTGAAGGGGGAGTGTTCTCCTGCTGACAGATACATTCTAAATATGTCATGTATATGCCCTTTCTGGGCATGCTGTTCTTACTGAACAGGCCAACTGCTTGCTTTTGATATCCGGGGCAATGGTGTAGAAAATCAATATCAGAGAGACAGCTCTGTGGAGGTACAGAGCAGGTAGGCATGTATGTAATGTGAATAAGGTCTGTAGATACTTTTAACATTATTGGTTTTTTTTTTATCAAAAGCCAATGTGTCCAAGGTTGATCTGATCAATCTCATCACAGTTTCTCCTGACTTGGAATGTTCACATAATTATAGTGTTAACCAGTTGTCGACACATATTATTTTCTTTAATTTCTATATATTGTAGTGGCTCTTTCGGTCATTGATGGCCTGTGCTGTCTATTGCTGGAAGACTGGTATCTTCTCAAAATGCTAATAGTATTTATCCTATTACTTTTAAAATGACATTCTAAAGCATGTTTTATACACAAGGTATTTTAAATGTTATTTAATCTTTTAGAAATCCGGTGCATGTTGAATTGCACCACCCATTAATGTTTGTAATTGTCTACTTGCCTTTTAATGAAATCTAAAAGTCAAGTCAGGTTTATTGTCATCTCAGCTGTATATAAGTGCACATTGAAATGAAATTATACAATTTGCAATTTGCATCTACTAAACATACTCATACATAAACATACATCATCCAGTATACTGACATAAATGTTTCTATTCAATATACTGTACATATTAGGGCAGAGACACACGCTCAGGTTTGGGGAGATTTAGTAGCCCGGCAATCAATCGCCTCTTCTTCAGGGTGACTAATCACCCCAAACTGCCTCCTGCCGGCTAGAATGTAAGTCGCCGGTGGGATGGCACTTTTCGTGGATTTCGTTTTCTGAAGTCGTCCGAAGTTTCCTCGTGAGGCAACTTCAGGCGACTTCAGAAAATGATGCGCACCGATTGCCATCTCGTCTGTGAATTACATTTTAGCTGGCAGGAGGCAGTTCAGGGAGATTAGTCACCCCGAAGAAGAGGAGATTTGTCACTGGGAAACTAATCTCCCTGAATCTGAGCGTGTGTCTCTGCCCTAACAGCAGACTCAACTACATATAAATCCTAGGGTTTGATGTCAAAATAAAGTTTTTTGAAGCTTTTGCATTTTGTCTCTTGGCCGTGGGATATATGAATATTAGTACTAGAAGCCACAGCTTGTAAGTAAACATCAGCTGAAGAGTCAAAGGTTTATGGTCTCCGTAGCAGTCTAAGATATGTGTCATTAGTCTTTTTTTTTTAATATGTTTACAGTTTGTTCTGCAGCTCTCTATAATTGTATCTGGTTTCTAGGATAGTACTTACCCAAGCAACCTAACATGAACTAGGAGATAAATCGAATTATATTCAATATAATACATAGGTAGTATCAGATTTTATCTGTCTGAACCATCAGATAACATATACTGAATGCCATCCTGTACCATGTCATGCTATATCTATAATACTCGACTTTAATATGTAAGGGAGGATAGATGTTTTATTGAACAATTATCTGGTGTTCAACTTCAATATCTGGATGCATGTAAGCAACCACTGAAAGGGTTACATAAAATAAATAGTTAGGCAAGTGTTAACTGACCCTTTTTCAACAGTATCCCTTTGTCTCGCCTAACGCATTTCCACTTCCCTTGAAACAATAGCATTAAACCAAAGTCTAACTCATCGACAACACCTCTGATGCCAAGCAAAGATGTAGCAAAAAAAATGTTACAAAAAAGCCTTTCAACTGAAGAACCATAAAAACTTAAAACAAGCAGTAAAACAAATGTTCCCGTTAAGGATTTTAAATTTAATGAAAGCATCCCTTTCCAGATTTAGGTCACAAAACAATTAATGTGTTTGCATGCGTCTCATTGTAATGGCATGCTATATTTCATTGCTATGTTGCATCCAGGGTAATATAACAGTTGCCAGAGTAATTACTTATTTTGTTTGGCGAATGCAGCAAACTCACAATGCCAAATAAACATCACGTCGTTCTAATTTAAAACCCATCAGTACATTTAATTAATAGCTGAACTTCCTCCATTTTCAGTTCTAAACTGCTTTTATGTCTCTGTCCTTCCTCCCACATCTGTGCTCTCAGTATAATAATGTGCCCTTATATATAGCTGTACTGCTCAGAGTTATGAAGCATTGCTGTGTTCCTGTACTTAAGGGATTTCTAATTCAGCAACACATCATTTTTGGGCTGGGATCCAGTTATCTTTAACCAATACTTTACACAAGGGAGCAAAGAGAGAATGATCCTAAAGTCCATTCATTTTTACTTATGACTAAGATTGTCAGACTATACTGTAGTCTATATATATAAATGCATTGCCTTTGGCCAGATTGTGTCATCCCTGTCAGTGATACCACCTTCTAAAAATAAGTATGCTCAAATGTTTAAAATAATACTGTCAAAATGACTCTTCTGTCTGTTAAGAGTGTTTTTCAAAAGTGATATACCGTTGTCACATAATTTAATGTACCATATAAATAAAGTTGAGCATAAATAAAGTAGATGTATCTGTCCATAATTTTTGCCATTCTAAAATTATGGTTGTGTACTTCAGACCTACAGGTTATCCAAGTGCCCAAAACTAATTCATGTGATTTGTTATCTTTGTTCTTAAAGGACCCCAAGCCTTGTTTACTTCCCTTGTATTTAACAGAAAAACTGTTTTCCTCATCCACTTTTACCTAAAATACTGTATGTAAAACCACATGTTGTGTTTTATTGTTCTTGAACCCTCCTTTATATAGGTTGACTGGCCACAGCTTCCCTCACCGCTTCCCATAGCTCTTCTGGAATATGATACCTCAACATCAAGAGAGTTTTAAATAATATAGGTTGCAAGCAGGTTTGGACTAAGAATTAAAATAGGCCCTGCCATTTCAGATACACAGAGGCCCAAACAGCCGTCCATCAGCCCACTAAATACTGACTTTCTATGGGACCTTATAGCAGCCCCTCTGGCATTTGCCAGAACCCACAGATTGCCAGTCCGGGCCTGGTTGCAAGAGCCAGAATAAGGGTAGGGTTGCCACCCAGCTCGTTACCAACAATGCAGAGGCCGATTTTTGAGCCCCTAACCTGCCCTGATCTGTCCCAATCTCATCTTACAGTATTTCTTTCCTGCCATAACCTGCCCTCCGTCCACTCAACTTCATTCAACCCCTTTTACATCACTACCTAGTCCACTTTACATTATGACCCACCTCTTTTGTACCCTCTCCCCACTGAAGAATTTAGAAAGGTGGCAACCATAGAAAAGGGTGATGGCGGACAGGCAATGGCAATACATACAGAGGCATAGGTATTTTCAGATGCTTCATTAACACACAGCAGAGGCACTGTCACCTCTCTCTCAGAGATGATAAATCTCCCCATCTGCCATCATCCTAAAGAGTGTGGTTTTTCCAACTTGTGGAAATTGCTAAGTCAGTGACCGCAAAGATTTCTCAAAAGTGTACAGGGTTTTAAAAACTGTAGCATGGGCAAATATGGCATGGCCTAAAATTCATCCCATTTGGGGGGGGGGGTGCAAATATGACATAGAATACCTACAGTTTATATAAAAACACACAGTAAAACATTCAAGAAAGCAATTGCCTCACAAATGACCCTTACTACTCAAATGGCCCACATTTTATTTAAATTCTGTTGAAATGCAACACCATGCATTTAACTAAATGAACGCCCTTCCTATTTCAGTTTTGTTTTTAAAAGGATACTGCCATGATTTTTATGGCGTCATTTAATTTTTAATTTACATTGTTTACATTGCAAACAATTCACTCTACCATATAAAATTTATTTCTGAACCAACATGTATTGTATATATTTCTTTTACTTGTAATATTGGTGTGTAGGCAGTTGTTTCGGGTAGTGATGGGCGAATTTTTTCGCCAGGCGTGAATTTGCCGGTGTAAAAAAACAGGCGCCGCCATCAAAAACGGACGCTTGCGTCAAAAACGTGACGCCGGCACAGTTTGGCAAATTATGTGCCATTTGGCAAAATGAAACGGCGCAAATTCGCCCATCACTAATTTTGGGTAATTTTGCCTGATACTCTGATTTTAGAAAGAGCCAGCACTTCATGATTGAACAGCTTTCAGTCAGTCTATTGTTTCTGCTACTCAATGTAACTGGAGGAGACACAGTGTGACTTTGATTTTACTATTAAGTGCTATTCTCATATCTACCAAGGAGCGGTAATCTTGTGCCAGGGAGCTGTTATCTGGTTATTTCCCATTTTTGCATTGTTAGGCTGCTGGGGGGTGGAAAGTGATTGGGTTGATATCACTCCAACTTGCAGTACAGCAGTAAAGAGTGGCTGAAGTTTATCAGAGCACAAGTCACAGGACTAGGGACACCTGGGAAACTGACAACATGTCTAGCCCCGTGCCAAATTTCAAAATACAATATAAAAAAATCTGTTTACTCTTTGGAAAAATGGATTGCAGTACAGAATTTTGCTGGATCAGCACTATTACCTGATGGGTTTTTGAAAAAAATCTGTTACCCCATTAATTTTAATTCTTGTCCATTCATTACTCTCTAATCCTGGGTACCACCAAGCTTTCACAGCCCTAGACATCACTAGTCTGTTATGTTCCATACCAATATATTGTGCGCTGTGTGTGCAAGGTGTTCCTTGCTGGTGGTTCCCCTTCCAAGGGCAAAGCAGCTAAGCACAGAGGGAAGCCTCTTGGGCATCACATTTATTACATCTGAAACATTAGGTTTAAATGTAAACTTCTCCATTAAGAGTAAAAATAAAAATAGCTTCTTTAGTTCTGCACAATATTGCCTCCTCTGCCTTGTCACAGTCCCTGAAGTCAAACACATATCAAAATTCACATGTGACAGTCATTGGGCATGACATGCATACATCTTCTGTAATTCTTGACAGATAAAGAGCCATCCAGGCCTCATAAAAATAGCTAACTGCACTTCCATTGCTGAGGAAAATGATGGTGCAGTGTAACTTCTGTAGAACCTCTTGAAAAGAAACGTCATAATTGTGCTGTATGTATCCATTTAACTGTATAGTAGATTCACGTTTTACATTAACAGTTATTGTAATGCTTGTAATCGCTGCAAATACATTTGGTAGATGACACATTTACACATATTTGCATATTGTGAATTTCCCTGAAGTATGCTCCATTACATGAAGCTTTGATTTATAGGGAAAGCTTGTAGCATAGGAGGTCACTGCAAAAATTATTATAATTTTTAGATTCAATAAACGTGTTAAAAAGCACAAGGTAAGGCGTTTGAAAGATTATGTGCAATTATTATTCAATTTCAGTTCACTTTTGGAATACATATTTCTGTTGGGCTGGCTGGCGAGTAAATATAGAAATGTGTAGTTACTGCATAATTAAGAGGATTGCATCTGCATAAACCAAAAATAACCTCTTAGTTGCATGCTTAACTAAGTAAGGGGTATCAAGCAACCTAGGAAAATTGCTTTAGATTAAATGGGTTTCACATTTTAAGGCATGAGTAATTGTTTTTCTTGGTAGATTTTCTTTGGTGACAAAATTATTTGCACAGTCCAAACATTATGCAGTAAAAGTTATCTACATTAAATATTATGCTTATTTATTCAAGTTCTTCGCAATATGCCAGAGAGACGGAAAAAGCTGTCTAGCAAATCCTGCAATCTACTCTATAGGATTTTTGGAAGTGATCTCAATTTTGTTTAGGGGGCTTGGTAATATTAGGCAGCTATCCATCAAATCACATGTTTAAAAAAAAATTCTATAATGTTTTTTCTTCCTTAACACTGGACACTGTAGCAGTTCCTAAGTAGTAGAGTGTCCTTGAAGTCCAGGGTTTTTGTCTATGAAAAATGCTTTTTCAATTAAAGGCCCAGCATACCTGTTAGCATTTCAGAATTATTATTTCTTATTCTATTGGGCAATACAATGCTAACCCGAAGTACTAACTAACCCATATAAAAAAATAATTGCTAATGAATTAATATTGTGTATTAATTACAGTAATATGCACTGTTGCTTATGCTCTACTTTAATTGCAAAGTGATGATACCTATTTTGACCTTTATAGTAATTATTAACAACCTAAACCTTATGAAATGAGAAGTGCATATTTTATGTCTCAATTATAAAATAGGGGAATACTGTACCTCCGCTGCATATTTCTCTGATATCTTTTTGTTTACGATATAAGAAAACCTCAATGATGTCAGAACATGCTATCTACACTGTTAGGCCACATTCATACTGGTTAATGTGGAATTCCTATACAAGAAGCAGGGCAGTGATAATGGAAGGATTTGACCAACCAGTCAGTTTTAAGATTAAAACTTCTAACAATAAACAAACAAACAAAAATTATATGTATATATATATATATATATATATATATATATATATATATATATATATATATATATATATATATATATATATATATATATATATATATATATATATAGTAAAGAATACATTTCACTTGCTATCTCCTTTAGTTTTATACAAAATGAGGTCATAGCAGCTCTTTAAAAATTAAATGTACTCTCTTTCCTCTTGCAGTATCCAAGGTAAATAATAATCAATTTTTTTCTTTTAATGTATGTTAATTTACAAGTACTCATTTTATGTGCCTCTTAAAATATATCAAAATGATGACTATAGTGTTGGGTTCTTTTTTTGTGAAGCAATTTTATAAAAACCTAAAATATAACATTATATGCATTGGTCATGTATGTACAGCATGGTGGTGACATGATTAGCGGTTGTATGGGGAAGACACTGAATACCCAGGAAGTCTATAATGATAACGCTAGATTCACTAAAAACTGTGCTTAGAAATCCTTAATATGTTATTATGTGACCTCCAATCCCCATGAACCCTGTTTTGAAATACAGAGGTCAGGGGTACTCACAGTGGAAATCATTTTTCTGCAAATATGTGTCTGTAAAATAATAATTTTGCACCGTTTGCTGCAAAACAGAACATACAAGGGGAACTAATATCTAACATAGTAAATTATAAGGTAAAGTTTACTCCCTCCAGCAGTGATAGAGTGTCTGTGTAATATATTTCACACACCCACACCCAGCTCATTCCATATTGGCACTGTCAAGACCTATAGAGTGTCCCCTCTATTTTCTAAAATGCTTATAGTTTGTTTTGCCTCACTGCTAAACTGCAACTCATAAAAAATAAAAATACTAAAACTCTTCTTTACGCACACAATATGCACTAGCTTATGCATGTTTAAAAGCCATAAAAAAAGTGTTCCCTAATTGCAGCATTATGCTCATTGTTTTAATTCACATGCCTAAGAATTATGAAAGCAGAGCTCTGAACTAGTGATGGGCGAATAAATTCGCCTGGCATGAATTTGCTGCAAATTCCCGCGTTTCGCCGCCTGCGAATAAATTTGTGAATCTCCCGCGTCAATTTCCGATTTTCACGATTTTTTCGTGAAAAGGTTCGAATTGCTCGATTTTTTCATGAAAAGGTTCGAATTGCTAGATTTTTTGGTGAAAAGTTTCGAATTTCTAGATTTTTTAGTGAAAACATTTGAATTGCTCTATTTTTTTATGAAAACGCTAGAATTTCACGATTTTTTTGTGAACTTTCCGATTTCACAGTTTTTCTCGAAATTTTCACCATTTTGCGAATTTTGCGGGAAATTCGCAAATTTTTCGGCAAAGAGAAATGGGAGAGATTTGCCATCACTACTCTGAACTTCAACATACTATTCTATTGGATTTGTTTGACAAATGTCTTCAAAATAGTAATACAGTGTATAACACTGGCAAAAAGCAATTTGACTTCATGTTTGTGTAGGCTTAAAGGAAAAAGGAAATTAGAAAAGGTAGGGAACTGATCCTTAAATTGTGTCAGATTGATCTCATCCTCCTATAATCATGAATAATAAAAACTTTTTTCTGGAGTTAGTTTGAATGTGCTTGTGTGATGGCACAATGATAGTTATTCACTTTCTTTAACTGGTGCAGTAAAATTTCTTTACCTGCGTTGTTAACGTCTGAGCTTTTGAGATCATGTCATTTTATTATCACAAATGAATGATTCGGAAAGCTGCGCTTGCACAAAAAAAAAAACCCTCAACATAATTTCACGTGTTCTAAAATCTCTATATATAAGTTGAATTATCTTAGAATTTTTTTAGAAGGTCATATCAGAATTTGTTTTTATTGACAATCTTAAAACATTAATGTTGATTATGTTCGTAGTCTCCCATTTAACTCCACAGAACATTTCTGGATGAATGAACCCTTATTTATGGTAGCATTTCTTCATTTCCTTCAAATTTGGTACAGTCCAAAATGGTGTCCGAATCCAGAAAATATTCTTTTCCTTTAAAGAATAGAGATCATAGCATAGGCTCACATTGTTTAAATGAACTGAAATATTTGTGATTTATGTTGAATGTATGTTCTTGAATTATTTAATTTAAATACGAAAAAGCTTTGGCTTCTTTATGTTATTCTGCATTTCGATATGCTGGTTTGGGATAAGTGGTCTTTCTCTAATGTGGAGAACACAAGCATTTTAATACAACCCAAAATAACTGGCTTGCAAGCAACAATTAACTATTCTAGTTTAGTTAACATCAAGTACAAATTACAAAGAAAAATTTATATCAGCCAAAATTGGATAACATCTATAGGAAACTCCATTGCTGTATTTTGGAAGTTTTTTTTTAATTTTAGATGTTTGCATACTGTTTGGATATAAGATCCAATACGTACTTATTTTACCACTGGTATGTACCTAGTGCTTGTCCACATTGAATATTCGTTACCTAATGCAAATCTTTAAAGAACCTTAACCTTTAATTTGCCTTTATATCATTTCAGAAAGCTGACCTTGCTGTGGCTCCCCTCACCATAACCCACATCCGAGAGAAAGTAATAGATTTCTCCAAGCCATTCATGACCCTGGGGATAAGTATCCTGTACCGGAAAGCCAATGGAACAGCCCCAAGTGTCTTCTCTTTCCTGAACCCATTGTCACCTGACATTTGGATGTACATCCTCCTTGCCTA
Source organism: Xenopus laevis (assembly GCF_017654675.1). Classification (NCBI taxonomy): domain Eukaryota; kingdom Metazoa; phylum Chordata; class Amphibia; order Anura; family Pipidae; genus Xenopus; species Xenopus laevis. The sequence continues at coordinate 77,234,542 of NC_054374.1, forward strand.
CCTAGGTGTGAGCTGTGTACTCTTTGTCATTGCCAGGTAATTGTCAATTTAGACATTTTTCTTCATGTAAACCCTAAAATTACTTTCAACCGCAAAAAATTCACTGCCACAAAAAAGTTGCCAAGGCAAAATTGTCTTCATAAGAAAAAATGTCCATTAAATAAATTAAAAAATAAATAAATAAAAATAATAATAAAGTAAAGCAAACCTTAATGCTACATTGTACAATGACATTTCTGTACTTACTACAAGCACCATTTTGAAAAGGTTTTTTCCTGTTTCAGTAGAATTATGCCCCACTAATTAGGCCCATAGATAATAGTTTGCTTTTATGAGGTTGGATGAATTGGCTTGCATAGAGCCCTGTCCTAAACCCAACTGAAAGCCTTTAGGATGAACTAGAATGCTGACTGATCACCTAACATCAGTGCCCAGCTCCACTTATAGTCTTCTTGTTGTCAAATGGAAGCAAATAACCAACAAAGTTCCAAAAGCTAGTATAAAACCTTCTCAAAAGAATAAAAGGCTATTATAGCAGCAACTTCATACCAGCTTCATGTTAATATCTTTGGTATTGCAAATGAGATAGCAATCAATAGTCAACCATCAAGATACTTTTGATAATAATATATATTGAACATAGCCTGCACAGGTTAAGGGCCACTTAATTAAAACACCCACTTCTATATGTTTCTGTACAAGGCCAATATGTTTACCCTCAAGTTTAGCATGTAATTTCAAATATTAACAAAACCATGTTAGACTATTATATACATCTTGAGCACAAGGAATAAATTAGCATGCCAACTGTAGTTTTTTTATCCAGTTAATAATAACAGACTTGGTTTGGAGCATGGCCTTCATTAATTATTTTATTGTTCCTTCTTGTTTGGCATGTTTGTCTTCTTCCTACCCAAACCAAGTCTTTTGAAAGCCTGAATTTGTCTAATCTCTGCCTTACAAGACACCTACACCTTTCAGCTCACACTGATTTTATCTGTAATGGATTTGCAGCTTGTCTGATCTCTAATCCATATTTATGGTATAAGGATAAAACCCTGTATTGCAGCCTTGCCGATGCCGGGCAGAGAAAACCTTACTTAATACTTTAAGGTTTAAGAGGAAAATTGGCTATCTATCATTGTTTTTCCCCACTGTGCACCCTATTTTTTTTTTTATAAAACATAATCCTTTATTTCATTTACTTACAATAGAAAGTAATTTTCAAATCAACACCTGCTGTGAGTAATGCTTCCATGTGACCCTTTTCTGAAAGAGCTGGATATTAGGGGTAAAAAACATGTAAACATCAAGTAATTTAGAAATATGGAATTATATATAACCTTAGCTAAAAGGGCCTCCCAGTTCATATTGCCACAACCATTTTCAGGGGGCACTGGTCACAGTTTTCGGTGTAGGGACCAAGGAGGATGGAAAGCTGAGACTGAGGCATGACTGATGCTTGTAAACTGAATTAAAAATGATTACAATGCAAGCTATAGTATACAATAAAGCAAACAAGAGGTTATTTTTTGGAGCTCAGGTACAGGCAAGGGTAACAGGCAAAACTCAAGGTAAGGTATTGGTGATATTGCTACACTTGAAGGCCTATTTATTGAAGTCTGAATTCTAGTGGTTTAAAAGGTTTTTGTTCTTCTAAAACCATAAGTGCCTTGGTATAATATTAAAAGATCAGAATATTAAGTACAAACAGAAAAAATGCTGAATGAAGCACTAAAAAATGATAATCTTTAAAATACATTTTCAAAAATCTTTTTCTGATAATTACCAGGGAAAAGATTTAAAACTTCTAAAAGTCAGAATTGATTAAAAATGGTCCAAGAAGATAAGCACAGCTCCCATTGACTTCTATGGAACCCTGACAGCTTTTACTTGGTACAGTTTTCTATTAGAGTTATCTTGAACTTTCAGAGTTTTAAAGAAATATAGAAAAAAACAAAAAATTTTAGTGATTTGTGAAAAAAATAGGGCCCCTACTTTTAGATGGGTGACCCACCATAGGCCAGGGGAAGTAGGAGAGTAGACAAACCTCAAGTCTAGGCAAAATTGTCAGGGTAGGACCAGGGCTGGCAGCAAAGTATGTATAAACAGACAACGAAGGTCAAGGGTGAGCGGTTTCAGAAACACAAGGCTTAGACAAGGCAGATTGGCTAATGATCCTGCATAAGACAGGGAAGCAAACTCAAATAGCCCTTTAATGAGCTATTGTCTGGAGCCCAAAAGTGGGCATTGGCCAGGGAATATTGAAAAGGAAGAAGAGCCACAGATGATATTCTGTCTCAGATGATATTCTGTCATTGTCTCCTGTGCCTCAAGCAAAAGGAGCAATGGCCGGTATATAACATGTCCCTGGTTCAAAACTAGGGAGTTCCTGACACTTTTGTCTACTGATGATGTCTCTTGTAGTCATATTTGAATATGCAAATTAGAATTTGGATTTCGTTTTTTTTTTTTAATTCATCCGAATCTCTATGAATAATTCTGCATATGGCCAAATGCAAATTCAATTATATTGTTTAGAGAAACATTATGTTATCACTAAATATAACATAATTAATTAAGTATATGCAGTGACATTTAGATCAAAGCTTTTAACCTACTTCATAGGAATTCTGGACTTTTGGTATGAAAATAACATGTGACACATAGATAAATCTCCACGTAGAGGTCTTCAGTGGAGGATATTTTCTTTAGTAACGAAACTAATGATATACTGTTTATTTAGGGCTTATGCATATTTAAGACAAATATAATATTACCATGCTTAATAGCATTCTGGGGCATGATCTATATTAAACTTTCATATACAGTAGGTAATATTTTTAAGCAAGTGATACATTCATGACATGTTGCCATGCTAAGGCTAGAGCTGGCAAGAATTGACAGATGATTTTTTATTCATACTCTTGCTTTAGGTACTCATTTTGTCATTCATATTTCGACTATTTGCACAAAGTTGAGCTGGCACATACACAACATATCTTTAATGTAAGCATTTGAATGCTTTTATTTGTTAAGAAAAAAGAAAATTTAATAAAGTATAAGTTACAAAAAAGAACTGACAGGTAATTGAGTGGACCTGGTAAAGTGGAGATAGGCCCTTTAAACGATCGATATATATAGATCTCCAGAAAAGACATCTGTGCAACTAGCTTTATAATTGAACTAGCATTCTCTCGGAAAATCTTGGAAGCCCAGCTGATATATTGCCAAAGACAAGAGGGCTTATGTTAGATAAGGACAGTTTTGATTTTGGGGATTGCTAAAATTTGATCATTGAGAGGGGGCTATGGAATGGAAGATGAAGAGTCAACTTGGCAAATAAACTGTACAGCTGTTGCATTAATCACTGTGGAGTTGACTTTTCATTCCCCATTGGCAGGAAGGTCTTGTGTGAGGTTCTTCCATGTTGTGCTGTGTTGTGATGGTCATCAAATTTTGCATCAGTATTTCTAAGCTGTGCAAATACTGAACATAATACATGACACCTAGGGGCAGATTCATTAAGGGTCGAATTTCGAAGTTAAAAATACTTCGAAATTCGACCCTCGAATTGAAATCCTTCGACTTCGAATATCGAAGTCGAAGGATTTAGCGCTAATCCTGCGATCGATCGATCGAAGGATTTTTCGTTCGATCGAACGATTAAATCCTTCGAATCGAACGATTCGAAGGATTTTAATCCAACGATCGAAGGAAAATCCTAACATTGACTTCGGTAGGTTTTACCTGCCGAAGTAGAGGGTCGAAGTTTTTTTTAAAGGGGAAGTACTTCGACTATCGAATGGTCGAATAGTCGAACGATTTTTCGTTCGATTCGTTCGATTTCGTTCGAATTCGAACGAATTTAACCAATTCGATGGTCGAAGTACCAAAAAAATACTTCGAAATTCGAATTTTTTTCATTCGAATCCTTCACTCGAGCTTCATGAATTGGCCCCCTAGAGTCATCAGATCACAAAGATACTTTTTGATAACTCCATAGCTATAATATAACTCTTTATTATATATAATCTTTGATCCTCAAACTATCCATAAATGGATTTTTTATTTCTGAATACAGTTAATGAAAAGTGTGCAATTACCTACTCTATCACTGGATATTCAATTTATCAGTAATATAATACTCAATGAAAAGAAGTGCTGCTTTTTAAGTTGAGGGGCTTCTTACTGTGTATAACCTTCTCCAAGCAGGACATTCTGCAGAGAATGAGCCATGCTCATTGCTGACATTCCAAGAGTAAGTAATAGTAATGCATTTTATTAATCAAGTAAAGAAAACATTTTTTCGCACTAAAGTAGGTAACCCTTTGGCAAACTGAATTCAATGTTCTATGTATATATACATGATACCTATAACTAAAAGGCAATATGTTATTTGGCATTGTTGTGATGGAACAATGGGTTGCTGTTTGTGGTCTTCCTTAATTAAAGGAACAGTAACATCGAAAAATGAAAGTAAGAAAAATATAATGCAGTGTTGCCCTGCACTGGTAAAACAGCAGTGTGTGCTTCAGAAACTCTACTTTTATTTATATAAATAAGCTACTGTGTAGCAATGGGGGCAGCTTGTTTATATGAACTTTAGTCGTGTTTCTGAAGCAAACACACCCATTTTACCAGTGCAGGGCAACCATACATTATATTTTCATCACTTTAAAACGCTTTCATTTTTTGGTGTTACTGTTCCTTTAAGTCTATTAGACATCACATAGTTTAATTTTCCATATCTTTTCTCAGGTATAGCCAGACCATAAAAATGGTTCAATTTGTGGGTTTGGTTTGTAGGTGAGGGAGCAGGACTTGGATGGATCATGTTCAGGGTTTTTATATAAATGTGTATAGCCAGGGTGGAGCAGGTCATTTTCATTTTCATTAGGTCCCATTCTACTTGTTGAGAGCATCCACTGACCTGGTGACTGGTGGATTAATAAATGGGACCCCAGGGAGAGAAATCCCAGCCTGTGCCATGTTTAAGAAGTGTAGTAGATTTAGCCAACCCCATCAGAGAATGCTGAGGGCCTGGGATTTTCCATATAAGGGGATTTTTGCTTAGTTTGCATAGCCATACCTTAGATCTTCTAAGAAATCAACCAAATATTAAATATACCCAATAGGATTGTTTTGCTTCAATTAATGACTAATTATATCTTAGTTAAGATCAAGTAAAAGGTACTGTTTTATTATTACAGATAAAGAGGAAATCATTTTTAAAAGTATGAATTATTTAAAATGACGTCTTACTTCCTGTTATTCAGTTTCTGGACAACGGATGCCATAACTGTACAAAAAAAGTTGAAACAAAATCTGGAATACTTGAATGTTTTCCTTTAAAAGAAGGTTGAACTAAAAAAATCAGATGTACAAATACACAATGAAAAGATAAAAATGTACTTACTTAAAGGTTAATGAAAGTGTTATTATGGGTTCTTTTATCAAATATACCTTTTTATATAACTTTCACACACAATAATTTATTGAGAAAGAATTATCTGAATTCCTTCTTCCAGTGTATGAAATGCTGCTGCACAGTGCTGAGCAGCTTTATAGATCTGAGTGGTGTTTGACTGCTCAAGCACATTCTGCATAACTGACAACAGGTAACAGACTTGATAAATGTGTCAATTTGTAAAAAAGAAAAGAAAAAGATAATGTTCCTGACAGTCATGAATGGCTGGGAAATCAATCACCTTTGTCCTCCAGAATTCATTATAGCAATAATATTCTTGCAAGATATGTCTTTGCAACTTTTAGTGACACTAGGTATTTTCAAGACTGTGGTGAAAATTGTATATGTTACAAATGTAACCGTATCTGGGTATACAGATATGATCCTGTCAAGCCAAAGACCATCGGCTTTAGTTGGCAAGGACTATGGGGGGAGCAGGTACTGGCCATGATTGACACTGGGCTGGCCAAGACAGACAAGTCTGATACCGGTAACAAAACTAGGTTGAATATCATGGTATCAATGGGGTGAGGCAGCATTCACAGGCACAGGGACTGATCACGGCATGCAGAGCTCAGAATACAGGAAGGGATATGGGCATGAGTTAGAATCAGGAACATTTAGGCAACTTCATTTGCTTCAGTAGAAGCTTTAACTAATCAAAGTTTGCCAAATGCAGTTATGACACCACCTCCCCCCCCCCATGCAGGTGCATTGGTGCAAATATGCCCACACTAGAGCTGGTAAGGAAATTGGCACTGAAAGAGTCAGGAAAGCCAGCTCTGAGACAGACAAGGAAACTGTTACTGGAACTGGCAGGGAAGTCAGGACTGGAACAAGCAGTGAAAGTGGAATAGACTGAGCTGCTGGCACATTTTTATGGGCACCAAGTGGATCCCATAGACCAGGTTTAATTGGTGTTGATGTGTTTCTGGTGCACTGACCAAGTGCCTTACTAATTCCATAAAAACAGCTTTAATTTGATAAATGATTATTGCAGCCTGTTATTTTCCCTTATTATACTGTATACCATTGAATGTCCAGGGCAATTTCAGCCACAGAATTATGTTTTATTTAGAGCACTGTTTTTTTAGAAAAGCATGTGGTGCCCTTAAAATCCCCTATGTTCTTGAGTAAAGGGTAAAGAAGATTAATATACACTAGAGGTACAGCAGTTGCTATTATTGTAGGTCAATGCCACTTTAAGCTAACTCAGGGGCTATTAAGGAGTATGCATGAAAATAGATTTCATACTGCTAATAATGAGACTTCCAGGCTTAAAAATATGCTGTTGCCTGCAAGGCCTTTAATCCCTTAAGAGTCTAAGCTGATAGAGCCAAACAACAGTTCTCCATTTGCATTAATACGACAGACATTTGCAGGATGCCTCTGTGAGAATTGCTGCTAATTCTGTTTGCTAACAATTTTGTTTACCATATTGGACTTTACATTGTAGAAGTCCGCAAATGAGCAGCTTGCTAAGAATCAGCTCTATCCAGTAACAGGTTTGAAATGCCATTTATTTGAATATACATTTTTCAAATCCATTTGAAATCTCATATTACTATTGGAAAATATGCCCTTTTAAAGGTTAGAACAGGGACTCCTAATGAGATTTAGAATACTGACCATGGTGCTGAAAGCAAGCAAAAAATATGTAAGATTGTACTTATACAAAAGCTGTTTGAGCTGTTGCTTAACCCTTTTTGTGCATATGGACATGCGGAAAGAGGTGTGGTTCAGCTATTCTGGCTCTCTTGCAGCACAGGGGTTGTGATTAATTGGCTCCTGAAAAAAAGACCATGTTATTCATGTGTTTATATGATGAGGATCTAAAATTGTATGGGATATTGGAACAGGGACTGTTAATGTTGAAATATCTCTTTAAATCACTGTGTAGAATGTTAGCACTATATGAACAAAGGTTCACCCCCTCTGATCACCCCCTCAAAGTGAATGCATGAATAAGAGGTTACTTAACATAAAGGAGTGTGCCCTTATCACCTGCCCTATGGCAGTTGAAAGGATAGGTCTGGTCTGTCTGCCCTCATACTGTGACCTGCCTTGTATCTGATTATTGTTATCTAGTGCAAGATGCATACACCATCCAGACCTTGTTTAAGAATTGCTTGCTTAATGATAACTAAGAGGTGTGTTTTGCACCCCTTAATGCTTGGCACCTCTTTCCTAGGTCTATCTCAAATGACCCCTAATGACCCTGGTCAACTCTCTGCAGGCTCCAACTGATATATGTATGTAAATGATTCCCTTTAGATATTGCTCTATGTACCTTTTATACATATGAGACTAAATTTTAGAGCCATGCAGTGGAAATTCACTGATTGCACTCTTTCAGGGGATTCTGGTAAGCACTTAACATCTGTAAATAAGACACTATGAAGCAAATTCATTATGACAAATATGTCCTATTCAGCCAGGGTCAGACCGGGCCGGGAAAAAAATCAGTAGCCTTCATGGACCCCAATGGACCCAGTTCTGCTCCCCATTGCACTGCAGATGCCCCCCTGCCACTCCACCTCACCCAATCAAAGCCGTGAGTTGAGGAAGGAGGTAAAACATGTGAGGGTGGCACTGGCAGTGGTGGCTGGGGGTAAGAGAGTGGGAGGTCTGATGTCAGGGAAGGGGGCCTTGTTATCAAAAGGGGGCAATTGTGGTTGCAACCCTGGTGGGTCCTTGACACCTCAGTCTGAAACTGAATATCAGCATTTATACAGATGCAGCCACTTTGGTTTATCTGTTTGACACAGAATAACTAAACACAGATATCCCATTTATCTCATTTAACACAGAAAACTGCGTCACAACATCCCACCTAATCAAAGCATTCACCATTGTGAACAATGGTGCTTTGGTATGCTAATGAAAAGGTTAAATGCATTAAATGAGTTAAGATGACTTTAGATAACACAGTTTATTCAATTAACCCTGAGTCATGACGCATTTAACTCACAAATCCAAGTGGCTTCATCTGTATAAGTACACACTTACGGCACATAAGACACTGTATTACAAATTTTTTTTGTATTGTCCATTTAATGTAATACTATGCAGAAGATATGTTGCTCATCCCAGAAATACAATATGTGTAGGAATAACTGTTATTTTACTGCATTTTCCTTATGCTGTGCCCTCATTCATTCACAGGGCAAGAAAGACTAAGAGGAAAAAAATGTAATATATTAAATAAGGAATAATATCTGTACTTAAACCTACCATGATATAGAAGGAGCCTGAGGGTAATTGTCAAACAGGCTTGACTTCTAATGTACAGTCTGCATGTAGATGGATTGAACATGGAGTAAATGTCACTTCATTATGACTCTGGTCTGCTTTTAATGGATTTTACGAGCTTTCTTTCACAGCGCCTAAGTTACTGATATTCAACTCTTAGAATATTCTCTCTGATTTGATTTGGGTGTTAGGAGGCTTGCATGCATGAGCCTAGTGGCATACGTTCTGTTGTTCCTTTGATCTTCCTGCTCAGCCATATTCTCTGTCGTTAATCAGACAAAGGTCTTACGCTGGGATATCATGGGAATCTTCAGCAGCTTATTAAAAGTGGCATTGGAAACCTGTTGATTATAGGGAAATAGAACCATATTCAAATAGCATTGTTACAGCATAACATAAAATATATTTTAAAAATACAGGTATGGGATCTGTTAACCGGAAACCCATTATCCAGGAAGCTGGATAATGGGTGTTGCGTTTGGTAGTTAAGATGAGTGAGGGTAGGCTTCTCAAAAGAAATTTGTTTTAAGGGATTTCTTGAAAGCAGAAAGGTTGGGAAAAAGTCGGACAGACCGTGGGAGAGAGTTCCAGAGGAGGGGTGCAGCCCTTGCAAAGTCTTGAATGCGAGCATGTGAGGTAATGAGAGAAGAGTTGAGTAGCAGGTCAGTAGAGGAGCGTAGTAAGCAGTTGGGTGAGTTTATATAGAGAGGAGTTCAGAGATTTAGGGTGGGGCAGAGTTATGAAGTGCTTTGAATGTCAGGGTCATTAATTTGAATTTGATTCTGAAAGGTAATAATCCAATCCAATCCAATAATCCAATAATTTTTAAAAATTATTTCCCTCTGCCCTGTAATAATAAAACAGTACCTTGTACTTGATCCAAACTAAGATATAATTAACTTTTACTGGAACCAAAACCAGTTTATTGGGTTTATTTAATGTTTACATGATTTTCTAATGATTACATATTTCTAATGGAGATCCAATTTACAGAAAGATCCATTATCCGGAAACCCCCAGGTCCCGAGCATTCCAGATAACAGGTCCCATATCTGTACAGTATAGCATTCTTTTATTATCATTAACATTTGAGTTACTTATTGCTATTAATCCATTCCTTTTTAAAAATGAAATGATACAAAAGCATCTTCTTTCATTAAATACAATTCATGCACCTTCCTTTGGTATGGAGAAGAAAACATGGACCTGCAGTTTCAGTAATGAAACTGTTATTGTTATAAACAAAACAACTATTTCATTAGGGAGTGATGGTATGTCCCGTTGATGAGGTATCCCTAGGGTACCAGAAGCGTAATAAATGCATGTGTTTAGTAAACTACACACAACTGTTCTAATGAAAGCACTAGGAAGTCATTGGGCTTATACTGTATACTAAGAATGTGCTACAGAAAAGTTGCATCATTGTGATGATTGATATAGACATGTTCATTCATGCACTTTTCAATTTCACTCCAAGTTTTCACCTTTTACATGCCACATTTGAACTTCTTATTGGTTCTTACATGGTCAGGTTTATCCTCAAAGCTTCTAAGTATTGGTGTACTTTATTCTTGTATTGATAAATATACTACTGTCTCAAACTACCCTTTCTTTTATCCATAAAAAGCCCACGTGAATATGCAGTAAATCGGGATATATACGTTTTGTGGCAAGTGGGGTTATTAGCAGCAAGGTATCAATGGTGACAGTAAAATATTTCTCTTATGAATGTCTCTAATAACTGCCTAACACCCAGAAGAGAGAAGTGGATTTAAGTATCTGCTTTAATTCAGGGGAAATAATGTTGGTATCATAGAATCTACTTTGGCAGAAGGTCAGTGATATTGATTCAACTTTTTTGGACTGTATATATCTTTATATGTGCCTCAGAAATACCCTAGACCTTCAGAAACACCCTACCACCAATGCCATGAAACACTGAAGACAACTAAATGTCTTGGATTTAACCCCTAGCTGGAAATGTAATAAAAGTCATAAAAGAAATAAAATAATTGCACAAATTCACATTTTGCAATGCAATATTTTTCATCGCACTATTATTGCATTGTGGACTTTAATTGAACTTTTAAAGCATCATTTGGAGCAAACATAAAACCAATGTGTGGGTTTGGAAAAACTATATTATATTCACATTCACTGTATATATACACATACACACATTTACACATAGAGTGCAGAGTTTCAACAAAATCTGGCATCAGTACTTTTATCTTTTCAGTGCTTTCACAGCATGTATCTTTTGTATTTCCTCTAGTTATCCTTTAGTGAAATCATGATAATCTAATCTAAATTTGCGTTTTTTTTTTCTTCATCATTTTCATTCCATTCCCCACAGAAAACTATAGGTTGCAGTGCAGCTCTCTGTCGAAAAATAATTACATGCCGTACACGTCCCTGTTTATCAATTCTTCATACTTGGTTTTCAGGTCCTCAGAAGTCTTGCAAGTGCACTTCTTTGCATAAAAGTTTTATGATTGTACTCATTTATGCAGTGAGAGTTTGCCTGCAGTTCTGTTTGTTGGGTTACTCAAAGCAACTCAATGTGAAGAGTTGACATTGCGTTAATGGCACTCGCTTTGATGCACAAGAGCTTCATCTGTATGACTGGCAGAGGTCAGATCATCATTGAAACTGTTACAAGGTCATCCCTGGAGATTATAGATAAGGAAGTTTAAGCAGCACAGAGGATTCCATTTTACATAATAAGGACAGGGAATATTCACAAACAAAGTTAGAAGCAGAAAAATCTTGCTTACAGGCGCCTGCACGGGAAATCTAGGACACTAAATACCATTACTCCCAGAATTTAACAGGAACAATTAAAAATTTAAGTATATTGTTAATAAATTATTTTTAATTATATGAATTGAACAGCGTGCTGTTTAAACTATTTGCTTATCTACTGAATTCGAATCTACTTTTCTACCGAATTGGTAGATGGTGGCCATTGAAGGATGTGCCACCCAATAACAAAGTACCAGTATAGAGCTTACTACTAGCGACTTGAAACATAAAGCATTTCACAGAGATAAAAACATAAATGTAAGCCTACTGACATGCTTATGCTTGTTTCCTTTCTATACTGTTGATGAAAAATAATCATCTCTTAATAACATTTAAGTAACAAAAAGAAAAACTGAAAAAAAGGGATAACATTTTAAAGAACTTTGTGGGAACATATGATGAATTGTGCATAAACAGTGAATGTGTTTTGTTACAGGTTTAGTCCATATGAATGGTACGATGCTCACCCATGTAATCCAGGAACTGATGTGGTAGAAAACAATTTCACTCTTCTCAACAGCTTTTGGTTTGCCATTGGAGCATTAATGCAGCAAGGTATGGTTCCCTTATTTTCATTATTTTTTTTCCCCGCATGGCTCCTGAAATGAACATTTAGCTGCTTTTTGACAGCTCCAAGATAAAACCATAGCAGCTCAAGGGGAAAAAAAAAGCAACACATGAAATAACGTTGTCCCCTTCACTGTCACAAAGCCACACAGAGGAACTATGTTAGAATTTGCTGTCACAAGGCAACAATCGTTTTAGGAAGTGGAGATTGGTCTTCAGGAATTACATAAATGCTCGTCAACATGCGTCAAATAGTGACTATTAAAGTAGAACTGTCGAGGTTTCAGATCGGGTACAGCTACAATGGTCAACCCCCCAGGAAAGCCCTAAAGTTTCAGATTGCCGCACCTTGAGTTGTTATTCTGCATGCTCAGAAAAGGGAGGAAAATAAAATAATTTTTGGAATTTTAGGATGGAATAAAAGGAAGTCATTATCTGTGATGTAATATTTGAAACCAATAAGTTTATATTCATGCTTGATCCAAAAGATTTCAGTATTTGCCCAAAGGATGGACTGTTGTTCCAAGCACTCCTTCAGTCTTTACTTCAGTCAGATAATTAAGGTTCCCTCCTGACCTCTGGCCATAGAGTTTTTTTCTCCTCCAAATATGAATGTTTAAATGGGTTTTAAATTAACTTTCAGCATAATGTAGAGAGTGATATTCTGTCAAAACTGCTTTTCATTTTTTATATATGATTTTTTTTGTTATTTAGCTTTATTCAGCAGCACTCCAGTCTGCAGTTTCAGCCATCTGGTTGCCAGGGTCGAAATAATCCTAGCAACTATGCTTTGATTTGAATAACAGACTGGAATACGAATATAGTAAGGTCTGAATAGAAAGATAAGTAATAAAAGGTAGCAATAATACATTTGTAGCTTACAGAGCATTTGTTTTTTAGTGACCAGTGACCCTTATTTGATAGCTGAACAGAATAAGAAAAAATGACAAATAATTCAAAAACTTTAAAATGAAAACATGAAGGCCCATTGAAAAGTTGTTTAGAATAAGTCATTTCCTGTAGCATACTAAAGGTTAACTTAAAGGTGAAAAATCAAATATCAAACAGTCAGTGGGTCCACAGATAAATTGCGCTGAAATCACTTGCAAATACTTTTTTTTCAACCCAAATGAAAGCAGCATTACTGACCAGCAGAGAGGCTAGGGATTAAAGAAGTTGGGGATAAATCAGAAAAAGTGTCAGTAGAAGAGAGAAAAAACTGCAGCACCTCTTATTTGCAAAATGTGAAAATTTATTTTAATTGGTCAGTAACCAACAGGCAACGTTTCGGGCCTGGTCTTGCCCTTTCTCAAGCTTGATAGTGTGTGTGATACAAACATTTATCCCCCACATTAGGGGGAGTGCACCATATCAGGACCCACCCCCAATCATGTTCAAACCAATCAAGTAAAAAACAAGTAAAAGACAACAGTGCTGCAGTTTTTTCTCTCTTCTGCTGTATATTTGGCCCATGGCAAGGGTCTGTACACTGCTCTGCACTCTGACCGAAAGGGACTTTTGTGAGGTGGTTGAAGCACACACATCTGTATACCTAGAAAAAGTGTCAGTAGCTTGCAAAGGTTGACTACTAACTTTTTAAGCAGTGCATGCCCTCCCTATACACATATTAACACATACAGCCAACCTAAAAATGAACCCAGAAACATACCAGCAACAATCACAAGGCAGACATTGGCCATACTTACACAACTGCCACCCACTCCTTCCTAGCTTATCAGTACATTACATTCTAATATGAAAGCACCCACTACAGTAGTACCTGGGATTGCAGCAACATTCACCCAGGTTAGATCCTGGACCCACACAACACCAAAGACCACTCAAAAATATAGATGGAACTACTGTATGAATATTGTTCCATTTTGCCCCTATCTGAGTGCCTTGCCTTTTTTCATTCCATCACATAGAGTGAAAAGGTTTTTCCCCATTCTGTAATGTTGATAATGCATTCTGACCTTGTATTTGCTTTAGGATATTTAAATCTAGTTTAAGTTAGCTAGCTAGGGCAAGAACAAACAATTGTCAAAAGACAAAAAGGTTCATATGAATATAGTATAATGTGCAAAGTTCTAAATGAAAATATAAACACAAATCACCATGCTTTCCACAAAATTGCAGTGTAAAAGCAAGCACACACCAAGGTTTGTCCACCACAAATTGCACATGATGCACAGGTATGGATGCAAAATAAACATTGCATGTTGCACAGTTGTTTAAATCACATTCTATTGCAAGACAATCTGAAGGCGTTCATGGGCGCTCACTTCAAATTACAAAAGAGCATGTATGGATACAAGTACTTTCTGAACATCAATGTTTGATTCATTTTGTGGCCATTTTTAATGAGAGGCTCCACTAAGCATGTTTGGGAAGTGAAGAATGACAGAGACAAAATGGGACAATCAACAAATCTCATGTATTTGTCCATTACAAAGCTAATTCAGTGAGCAGTTTTTTACTTAAAGTATACAACATTATACGCCATTGTTATTACATTATACTCTGTTCTGATGAACACCCTAAGTTTATGCTATATAGGGGAGAACTAGTGAGAAGGTTTCCAGTTTCACTTATCCCTACCATTCCTATTTTGTATTGAGTTTATCAAGAATTATATTATTCAAGGCTTAGCTTGCCTGTTACGGTTGCTCTGAAGATTTCTCTTGCTAAATAAAATAACAATGAAGCAGGTGTTTCACAAGATTCAATTGAAAAACAACAAAAACGAGCATTTAAGTAGCTTTGGCAGAAATATCAACAAAACCACAAGTTTTTGAATAGCATGAAACACTGGTGTGTGTGTGGATTAACAAGCAGAAGGAAGCTGAGAGAGAGAATAGGATAAAAGCTGGTTAGTGGGAGTTATTACTTGAGAGGGACAGTGAAATTGTAAAGCAACTGAGCTAAAAATACATTAAACAATGACATTTTGATGCCTACAGGAAGATGTAAAATGATACAAGGTTTCTGAAAAGGAGTTAAAGTCAAGGTTAGTTAAGGTTAACAAATAGGTCAAGATGTGAGTGTATTGGTAAATTTTGGCTTAATGTAAATAAACACTGGAAGAAATACCAGCGGAGTGGAAAATATTCCTTTCCCACTACACAAGTGTAACATGTGGTATACCAAACCCCAAGGTCCCGGTCTCAGCTCGCACTTCTGCCTATAGCAGCTGCCTTTGGAGCCCTCAGCTACTCAGATGCCGCCAGGACTTAATGCGAGAGAACCAAGAGGGAAGCCCTGGGCAGGCAAGGGAACCGTAACATATACAGAAGGACGGGGAACAAGGAGCGTGGTCAAGGGACCGGCCAGGTCAATACCAAACCGACAATGTGCTACCAATTCAGGAACTGAGGTCACAGGCCAAGATCAAACACAGATCAGAAGCTCAGCACCAAATCGAAAACCAAAGAGTAGTCAAACAGGGGTCAGTTCAGGCAACAGTAATGCAATGTCAGGAACAATCAAGGATCAAAACCAAATACTGGAGCTCGAAGCACAACCAGGAACTATGGAACCTAGACCTATATAGGGCAATGATTCAGTGCAGAGCAGGGGTCTTTATAGGGAGCCAAATGGATGACACTGATCACCTGGGGCCAGATTGATAACATGTGGACAAATCCATGCCTACTTGCAATTACATGTATAGCAAGGGATGTGAACTAGCGCTTTAGCTGTCTGCTCACATAGAGTAGCGGCAACTCAGACAGCCCAGAAGCACCAGGTCCTTGGTTTAACTGCAGGTAGGATATCACAACAAGTGCAGCTGGTTCACTGTAATTTTTCTCCTTTTCTCACTTTTAGGGTCCGAGTTGATGCCAAAAGCTCTGTCCACAAGGATTATTGGTGGTATCTGGTGGTTTTTTACTCTAATCATTATATCATCCTATACGGCCAACCTTGCTGCCTTTCTTACAGTGGAGAGAATGGAATCTGCCATTGATTCAGCAGATGACTTGGCAAAACAAACAAAGATAGAGTATGGAGCTGTCACGGATGGAGCCACCATGAATTTCTTTAAGGTAATAGCTTGTTCATTAAACTGATTGAAAATAAGACATACTTACTTGCCGGTTTTCCCATTTTGTTGCAGATCAATGTTGTATACTAACCTGTATGGTTAGAGCTTACGTTTTATAGCTGCTGTGCAGCTCTCATCTAAGTTGCATTTAGAGAAATTAATTATGCAATGTTAAGTTTAATCCGAATCCGAATCTTGCTGAAAAAGGCCGAAACCTGGCCGAATCCCGAACCGAATCCTAGATCCTTAGCCTAAACACAAAAAAAAGTTAGCGTTCACATATTATATATATACCCTTACAGTACAATACTTGTATATAATACATGCAGTGTTTTCTGTTTCTAAAGAGATGAAGGTTCTCTCCAATAAACTGGCTGGATAATAATGCAAAATAGGAAGACTCTTAGGATTACTCTTTTTGCAAGGCCCATGAATTCATAGTTACATAGTTCAGTTGGTTGAAAAAAGACCAAAGTTCATCACGTTCAACCCCTCCAAATGAAACCCATTGTACACACACACACATCCCCAAATAATGACCTCTCTTTCCACTCCTAGATGCCATCACTGCATCACCTGTGTATAGGTATATAGGTATAGTGTACTCTAATTTACTTGTAAAGAGTAATCGTGTCCCCTTGCAAGAGTCTTTTTTTTCCAGAGACTTGTCCAAACTTGACAATCTACAGTACTTTTATTTTTTTAAGGGATTGTTCACACATTTTTTAGTTCACTTGTTTTCAGATTGTTCACCAGTTAAAGACTTTTTTTCAGTTGCTTTCCATGTTTTATTTTTTACCATTTTTCCAAAACTGAAGTTTAAAGTTGAATGTTCGTCTCTGGTGTTTCAGCCTGGCAGCTCAGTTATCCAGGTGCAGATTCTGAACTGTTACAATTTGCCACATTAGTTGATACATTTATCAGCAGCCTCTGTGGAATATTAGCAACTATTGTATTGCTTTTAATTGCTCAGTAGTGGCATACTTTAGAAATGTATCAACTTAGGCCTTTAAAGAGGCAAAATTATGTTTTCATCCCATGAGTTAATGCCTTTTTTATGAAAAACAGAACTTTATTTATTTATTTATTACGCGGAATGGCACTGCCTAGGATTAGACAACTTGTTATCTACAAAATCCCCAGATACTTCTCAATTAACTTCCCAGATACTTCTCAATTAAGGATAATCCTAGCACACTGCTGTTTAGTGTATAACTCACATTTATATGTATAGTGCATAACTTTGCAAAAATAGAAGCATTGCTTTCAATGCCCACCTCCAGAACCAAGGAGAGACCCCTGCAGTACTCCACTAGCAACACTGGTCCAATTAGAAAATGTTCCACTTTACCAAAAAGGATAAATATGTACCAGGTCAATATTAAATTAACCATTAATCTTCTGTATGGTACTGTACGAAAATTTTTAGCAAAGTTCAAGTAGATCACATCCACTGCCATTCCAGAGTCTGTAAATTGGTCTGGCTAGATCTGTTATGCATAAAACCATGCTGGCTAAAACTCACAATATTGTGATTTGCAAAGTAGTCAAGTATCTTATCCCTTTACAAAAGCTTTCATACTACTGATGTCAGACTAACAGTCCTATAGTTTTCAAGCTTAGAACGGGATCCCTTTTTGAATAGCAGAACCACATTAGCCATGAAGGAGTTTTGGTGGGATCTAGTTTTGGCATCATAAAGAAAATCATAAGCACTATCCACACATACTGTATGGGCTATTTGTTTTCTAAGTTACTAAGGGGCATGATACTTCCTTGTGACCAGCGCCACACTTAAAGCCTGGTGCGAGCTTCATTTAGACTGGTCACAAAAGTCACTTGGAGTTTAGAGCCTCTAGGAATCCAATTAAACCTAGGTACCAGGTACATTGGAATACTAGCCATGAACCATGTAGCATGCTGCAATGGAAATTACTCTACATTATTTATATCCCTGATTTACTTACTTTACATATTCAATTTCTCTATAGAGAATGTATGGGGCTCTAAAGAAAATATCTCTAGCATTCTGGAACTTTTAAGAAACAAAAGGCTCATGCTTTTAAAGAGTATAGATGTATTTCCAGAAAAAAAAGATATGATTTATTACGCCAAAGATCCTTTCAAAGAAAAGGAACATCTTCTGTTGCTTTATATTTTCCTGTAACATAAAAAAAATCATATTTCAATTACTAGAGAAGGGCGACTAGCCGTCGGTGCACTGCTAGACAGTTCTAGCAAAGTAATATTGTAAATGCAGTCAAACTGTTTTTACAGCTGCTTGCTAATAACAGCCCTTAGGTTTTTTGGATGATATACAGTCAGGCCAGTAAATCACACTACATCCAGGCAATTGATCTTTTTTTTTTTTTTTTCATTAAATAAGTGGCAACACATAAATAAAGATCAGTTACCTTACAGTAAATAACACTTTCATTCATATGCCTACTTATATTCAAAATACTCCTGTGTATGCTGCATATTTTGTAGACCCCAAATATGTTTATCATCAGAGTGAAATGCTTAATCATTTGTGGTGTAGTATAATGAAATGAGTGCGTAATAAAAACACAAGATAAACAAAGGAAGAGCTAACAAGACAATGATGGTTCAATGATGGTTCAGGATGTAGAAAGAGAACATCTAGACATCTCTGTCAACAAAATTGTACTAGAAATAAACTCTTGAGTCAAAAAGAACATTTTGTAAACAGGCAAAAAAAAAAACAACCATTTGGCACCCCCAAGTGCAAGAAGACTTCAATTCTCCTTTAAAGGCTCACAAATAATTAAGGCAACTTGGCTGAAGGTGCCCAGAGGCATTAGGAATTCTATATATATTGAAAATGGTATGTCTCATCTACTTCTTCTATGTTATGGGCACTTTTTATGATGTAGTCAAGAAAAACATCTAAGTGCTAATAATTAAAGTAATCGCTATAAGCATTCCTATGACTTGCGAGGGGACATGATTACACTTTACAAGTACATTAGAGGACATTATAGACAAATGGCAGGGGACCTTTTTACCCATAAAGTGGATCACCGTACCAGAGGCCACCCCTTTAGATTAGAAGAAAAGAACTTTCATTTGAAGCAACGTAGAGGGTTCTTCACAGTCAGGACAGTGAGGTTGTGGAATGCACTGCCGGGTGATGTTGTGATGGCTGATTCAGTTAATGCCTTTAGGAATGGCTTGGATGATTTTTTGGACAGACATAATATCAAAGGCTATTGTGATACTAAGCTCTATAGTTAGTATAGGTATGGGTATATAGAATTTAATTAAAAGTAGGGAGGGGTGTGTGTATGGATGCTGGGTTTTCATTTGGAGGGGTTGAACTTGATGGATTTTGTCTTTTTTCAACCCAATTAAACTATGTAACTAACTATGTAACTATGTAATAGAAGCTATCATAGCCACTTAGGAATCTCATGTTTGGTGAACGATACCTCTCAAAATGCCTCACTCGCCAAATGCAAGGTGAAAGAGGATTCGTGGTGGAGATTAGTGATGGGCGAATTTATTCACCAGGCGCAAATTCGCGGTGAATTTGCGCGATTCGCCGCCAGCGAATAATTTTTTTCGGAAAAATGGACGCCGGCGTAAAAAAACTGGCGTCAGCGTCAAAAACGGGCGCCGGCGTCGGAAAAACGGGCGCCGGCGTCAAAAACGAGACGCCGGCGCCGTTTCGCGAATTTCGCACGAAATTCGCAAATTTTTCGGTGAAGTGAAACGGCGCAAATTCGCCCATCACTAGTGGAGATAAATTGGAAATTTCAGTTCATTAAATTGTCCACTTAAATTTGACTATTTAAATTTGTCTTCAAAATTATCAATGGGAAATTGTTTTTTTTCCTGTCCACATATCTACAGTATTAAAACAGTTTTATTTTCAACCTGCAAAGGATACCATATGTAATATTTAGCTAATGATTATGTAGGCATGTATACATTAATGATTTTCATATTGCTCAGCTGCTTCAACGCTATGCTGTATGCACTTTCGTTGATGGGAGGAATTAGCAGGGCTTATAGTAGAGGCTGCTGAGATTGCCCTCATAAAAAATTGTGTATGCATATACATACATATATTTATACATGTACCATATTATGCTTTTATAATGAATTTAAATAAAAAAAACATACAATTTACATTATAGATGATTGGCCTTCACAAGCATCAAAGAAGGGCATGTTATACAGACATTTCCATTTGAGGATGCCGAACATAGTACACTAGTTACTAGTACATTTAGTTTTATTTTAGACAGAACCATGTTGTTATAAAGGTGAAAGGCTGGGATTTGGGAACTAATATTATCCTTTACTGGTATAGGACCCATTATCTGGAAACCATTATCTAAAAAAGCCATCTCCCATAGACTTAATTTTTAAATGCATAATTCTAAAGTTTAGACATTATTTCCATTTTTTCTGTAATTATTAAACAGTACCTTTTACTTAATCCTAACGAAAATATAATACATTTTTAATAAAACAATGTTATAGGGTTTATTTAGGAGGTTATTTATCAAAACCTGAAAAGTTCTCACTATTTTCTGAAAACTACTCTGACCAAATCCACACAGACTTCCCCCCAAAAACTGCAACTTTTTTGGATTTGTCGCCAATAACTGCAATTTTTTCAGATTTGATGCCCAAAAACCACAAAATCTTCCGATTATTGAGCGAAACCCAGTGCAGATCATGATATAAATGGGACATCTGCCATTGACTTCTACATGAACTTGGCAGGTCTGAGTTGGAATACTTTTTTATTGAGACTTTTAACACCATCGGGGTTTAATAAATCACAAAAAAATTCTAGTTTTTTTTTTCCTACAAAAAAATGTGTTTTTCCAATTTAAAAACACGACTAGAAAAATTGGACTTTAATAAATAACCCCCTTAATGTTTAAATTATAATTTAGTAGACATAAAGTATGGAAATCCAAATTACAGAAATATCCCTTATCAGGAAGACCCCAGGTCCCGAACATTCTGGATAACAGGTCCCATACCTGTATTTATATTTGTATAGCACAATATATTATACAGATCACTCAGCATTTCCTGCCCCAGTGGAGATTGCTGTTTTAAGTTCCCAACCACAGGAGCACATACATTAGACTTAGTTTGTAAAAGGAGCCAATTAATCTGCCTGTTTATAGTTTGGATTGTGGTGGAAAATCAGAATAACTGGAGGAAGCCCCCACAGACACAGTGAGAAATGTAAAGCGATCAGATGGAAGCCAGCATTATTAGCACCCACCCATCCTACCACCTTTAATGTTGTGTTGTTTCTTTTGTTTTTCCCTTTTTAATAGATTTATTTTTTGCTAAAGGTTTGGAAATGCATAGATATTTTATTAATCAATGTATTTTTTTTTTACAAATGAAATAGAGAAATGTAATTCCCTTGACTGTGTTCAGTTGATGTTTAGCAACCTCTAGTGATGAGAAATGTAGTGCAGGAACAGATCCAGTCTATAAACCTATTGACCTCATGCCCCGCGAGACTCTTTCCAGAAAAAAAAGAAATTAAAATGCACAGCAATGAATAAACCTAAAAGTCAATGCATCATGGCAAGAAGCAGAGCTGGCACCACTACAGTTTTTGCTGCATTAAAATATCTTTTAGGTTTAATTAAAAGGAGCATGCAGCAGAAGCATTAACTCATTTTGCCAGCCATGTCCCTCTCTGCCTCTGCTTCTTTGCCCTACAGAATCAAGATAAAATAATACCCCCACAGCAGGACATCCTTTTTGCTCGCACAAATGAATGCACATCTAGCTTGTGCCCTTCACTGAGAGGAAGGGTAAGATCAAGGCGTAATTGGAGCTTTTTATAGCTGAGCTTTATGTAATGCAAAAATGTCTGTTTCAGAATAGACTTAGCCCATGGAATGAGCTATGCTTATTAGAATGTTTTATTGACAGCTGTCTGTAGAGAAGCAAATTTATTTAATGACCTTATTCTTAGCGTCAGTTCAGGGTAGTCATTGACTAAAAAGAATGCTGAGAGTTGTAGTTTTGCAGGTCATTGAAGGGATTATCTCATGGTTTTTATGGTTTACTTTTTATTTCTGATTTACACTCTACCTCTTAAAAAGTTATTCTTGAATTAAAAAAATATTTTTTTTTACCTGTAAATTGGTGTGGAGGCAGCCATCTCAGGTCATTGTGCCTGATTCTGAGGTATGAGAAAGAGCTGCCACTTCAGAATGGAACTGCTTTGAGGCAGCAATTGTTTCTCCCCTTCTCATTGTACTTCTATGCAACGCACCTAATGGTAGACATGAGAATAGCACCCAAGCAGGAAAAAGTACAATTTTAGTAATGCAAACGAATCCTTTAGCATACGTGTCAGGTAGCTGCTATCTGGTTAGCTGCCCATTGTTCTGCTGATGCTGGTGGGGGAGGGCGAGGCAATATCATTTCAACTCTGCAATGTAGCAGTAAAGAGTGACCAAAGTTTATCAGATCACAAGTCACATGACTGGGGACACCTGGAAAATGGACATCATGTCTAGCTCCACACCAAATTAAAAACTAAATATAAAATATTCTGTCACAGATAATGCTATAAACTTCCCCTTTACTAAAATGCTCTTTTATATAGCTCACAGTATACTGTATGTTGTAAGTCTCAATTAACTAATGGGTCAGTAATAAGACAGCTTACATTATATATATATTCTAACAAACAAGGGAAAGTTGTGCTCACCACTAATTTTTAAAACCATTAGGTGGGGATGCAATGAGGCTGTGACCGCAAAATACATATAGACAAATGCAAGAGTCCTCTGCACTCAACCCATTATCAATATATTTAAGACAGAGACATTTTGTGCATACTGCTACTGAAAAATGCCTTACCCTTTAAACAAAACAGGGATTGTTTGTCCATATATTGCAATATATTTAAGCTGGCCAACTACGTCAAACTCATCCCATATCTGGCCAGTCCTACGCTCAATTTTCATCTGATTCATTAAGAATTCTATTGCTTCATTATACATTTTACAAAGGGACTAAGTTTTACCTGCAACTTACTTGCTGCTTTCAAAGTAAAACTCCCAAACGTGGCTGCCCTTTTATTAGACACCAGTGGGATCACCTGACTATAGCTGGGAAGGGTGGGAGCTACAGCTGAAAATTGAGATGAAAATTGAGCGTT
Source organism: Xenopus laevis (assembly GCF_017654675.1). Lineage (NCBI taxonomy): Eukaryota > Metazoa > Chordata > Amphibia > Anura > Pipidae > Xenopus > Xenopus laevis. The sequence continues at coordinate 77,257,864 of NC_054374.1, forward strand.
AAATCCAACAACATTGAGAAGTGAAAAGTGAAATAATGTAGAAAAAAAGTAGTATCCTAAAAGTAGTATCTTAATTCTTTATTATACCTTAGTGCCTTGTAGACCATTAAGTAACAGTAAGTAGGGATAAGCACATTTTTTCAACTCTAGCCCTAGGGTCTTTTCAAGGCAAAATTCACATTTTCGTGAGTTGTGAACATTTTCACAAATCTGCGCTAGAATATTCTACACCTGTTGTCTGCAGAACTTGGCAAAAAAAGCCCCATTTTACAACAGAGCAGTTTTGCTCATCAATAAGAGGCCTATTTGCTAAAATTCAATTTCTATTTTTGTTCAGGAATCATATTTTTCTCTGAAATTTATGCTTTTATATTTATCTAAAAGTTTAAAAAATCAAGTGTTATGCTTCGGGTAGCCGAGGATGACAGTGCTTTATTAGCAGGGTCAGAAAGCCATTACATAATAGTAACTTTCATTTTCACCTTTAAGCTGTATGAAGTATGCACAGTATAAGTATGAGAATAGTGACATCTACAGGTCATCTGCACAAACACCACATACCCCCCCTATAGTAGGAAAGCATTTGGACAACTATAATAAACAGCAACAATTAAACAGTATGTATTTTAAAACAATATTATACATTCTTCACATCACAAAGTCCTTGGTCCATGCAGGTAGTTTCAGTACGACTGATATGTTCACTTTTTTCAGACCTATTGCAGTTGACATCAGGAGTAGCAAAATGTCCTTCATCAAATGGAGCTTCTCCAAAGTCATATCTAACAGGAGCAAGACAACTTGCATTCCATATGCTTCCATCAGACAGTTCATATGTGTATGGTCCTCGCTGGCATCTCACTTCAAGTGGTGTAGTAAATTTAGATTGTCCTTGTTTCAGTATTCCTGGTTTCTTAATTCTGACTAAAGATCCAGGCTGAAAGTGCACTTCTCTTGCACCACATTTTCTGTCAGTATGAGCCTTGCATTTGGCTTGTTGACATTTCACAATGTCAGCAGTAGATGATTTTGTAGGCACAGTATTTTGTGGAAGTTTGATGTCTGCAACATGTAACTTAGTGTGCATCTGTCTGCCATGTAATAATTCAGCTGGAGATGATTGGGTTGTTGCATGGCGCATTGCTCTGTAGTTATGTAGGAACTCTGTTGTAAATACTTTCCAAGATTTCCCAGTTAGATTTGCTGTCTGTTGTGCTTCTTTCAGACTTCTGTTGAATCGCTCGATTTCTCCATTTGCTTGTGGGTAATACACTGAAGATTTCCTATGCACAATATTCCTCTCTCTCAGAAAGGATTCAAACTCATATGAGACAAACTGTGGTCCGTTGTCTGATATTAACTCCTTTGAATTACCTTCTCTGCTGAAGACTGTAGACAGAAATGTTATTACTGTAGCTGATGTTATATGAGAAACAAATGCAATTTCAGGCCATTTACTGTAATAGTCTATCAAGGTTATAGCAAATCTGCAGTCTATAGCAGCATCTGTAAAAGGACCGACAATATCAATAGCAAGTTTTTCCCTTGCTGAATCAGGAAATGGTACTGGTTTTACATCTGGTCTCAACTTAACTTGTGTACAAAGTTCTTTGCACAACCCAGTGAAGTGTTGCTTTGTGGTGAAATTTTAGATACTGGCTGTGTGGCAGACACTGGTGCTGTAGTAATGAGACCATCAACTAATTGTAGGTTTAATGCAGCAAAGAGATCCCTTCCAAGTATAGCAGTACCCTTATTCACAATGTAAAAGTCACATTTTGCAGTATTTGATTCAAATTGTACAGTCACTGCTGGCAAGCAACCAAGCACAGGGATTGGATCCTTTAAGTAACTGACCAGTTTCAGGGCAGGTGCAACAAGCAGATCTTTTGCAAAGTATTTCAAGAAAATATCCTTTGGTAGTTTAGAAACAGCTGAACCTGTATCAAGCATCAGGTTAATGGAGTGTCCCTTGTCAGCAGAAGCAGTACTGACACTGACAGTGCATATAAACTTGTCTGGAATAAATGTAGCAGCTTTATCCACACTTAATACTGTGACATTTGTAGTAGTGACTTCATGAACATCTTTAGCAGAACTACGGCAGATCTTAGCAAAATGTCCTACTTTTGTGCATTTGCGGCACCATTTAACTTTTGCAGGACATGTAACATGATTTGCAGTGTGGTGTGTTGAACCACAGCGAAAGCAGTATTTTCTATTTGTATTTGCTGTATGGTTTTGCAGTGTAGGTGAATCCCTTTCCTTAGCACTGTATTTTGCCTGTGACTGAACATTATTAGGTCACAGTGCTGAATTCACAATGTGTAGATTCCCCGCAGTTCCCTGACTGAGAGTTTTAGCCTCTGCCACTGCTGTTTCAATTTGGCTAGCAACTGTAATAGCCTTTGCAAGGGTTAAATCCTGCTCTCTAATGCAAGGTGAGTTTGTTTTTTCCACTATTTGGTCTCTTAGCATTTCATCTGTTAGATTCCCAAACTCACAGGTAACAACCAGCTCTCTCAAAGCTGCTACAAATTGTTCTGTGGATTCGCCATTACGCTGTCCACGTTGGCGGAATTTATATCTTTCAGCAACCACATTTACTCTTGGCACGAAAAAGTTCTTTATAGCAGTAAGAGCAGTTTCATAAGTATCATCAGGTAATGGTAATGTATAGAATATATGCTGTCTCTCTGCTCCCAGGCAGTGAATAAGTAAAGCATGCTTTCTAGCAGCAGAAATCTCCCCTTGGTCAGCAACAATAATGTAATTTTCAAACATATGGATCCAAGCAGTAAAAGGTATGGTAGGCTCACTAGGGTTTGGAAGAATAGGTGCTTTTATATTTATCTAAAAGTCTAAAAAATCAAGTGTTATGCTTTGGGTAGCCGAGGATGAGTAGAGTATAACAGTGCTTTATTAGCAGAGTCACACAGCTATTACAACAACAGTAACTTTCACTTTTAAGCTGTATGAAGTATGCACAGTATAAGTCTTGAGCACAGTAACATCTACAGGCCATCTGCACAAACACCACATCAAGGTTTATTAAGTATAACCATGAACAACTCTAATACAAAAATTTGGCAAGCAAAAGCAGTTGAGGTCCTATAAAAGTCAATGGGAGCTTCTCTAATTCTATTTGATTTTTTTTTTTTTTTTAGCAATTCAGACTATTAGAATTTTTCAGATTTGTTTCATTAGTAATTGTCCAGAAAACTTGAATTTTTAGAGGTGTTTGTACTTTTTAGCTTTTGTTTTCATTTGTGCCTTTTAGATTCAGGTATTTTAATACAGTATATGACATATGTGGTTTTGGAGGTACAACATACAAAAGAAATCCTTAAAGGAATTGTTCAGTGTAAAAATAAAAACTAAGTAAATAAATAGACTGTGCAAAATAAAAAATGTTTCTAATATAGTTAGTTAGCTAAAAATGTAATGTATAAGGGCTGGAGTGACTGGATGTCTAATATAATAGCCAGAAAACTACTTCCTGCTTTTCAGCTCTCCTGGTTTCCACTGATTGGTTACCAGGCAGTAACTAATCAGTGACTTTATGGAAGGCACATGGGTCATAACTGTTGCTTTTGAAGTTGAGCTGAATGCTGAGGATCAATTGCAAGCTCACTGAACCGTTATGTCCCATGTGGCCCCACTTTATGTAGCTGACTAGCTCAGAGTTAGAGAGCTGAAAAGCAGGAAGTTGGGTTATGTTTAGTTATATTACACATCCAGTCACCCCAGCCTTTATATATTACATTTGTATCTAGCTAACTATGTCAGAAATATTTTTTTATTTTTTAAATCTATTTAGCCAGTTTTTATTTTTACACTGAACTGTTCCTTCAAGGCAGGTATTGCAGGTCACCCTTGCATTGGTGCATCCTGTACTTTGTGCCAGTGGTGTAACTATGGAGAAAGCAGACATGTTGTGGGGGGGGGTTGTGGGGTCTGCTTCTTCTATAGCTGTAAAGAAATCCCCCTCGACTGTCTCTGTCCTATCTGAGAGTGAATAGTGGGGAGCAGGGGTCTCTGGCAGGAAGATGGGGAGTAGGGGGTTAGAGTATGTGCTTGGCCCTTATGCAATTGTGAATTCACGCACATGTGCAGAAGCGAAAGAAGAAGTAAAAAGCACAGAGTCGGGCACAGAGCGGACCAGACTGGGGGTAGGTGACAGAGGAGGTATGTGTCTGGTGCCCCCCCAGCTTTGAGCCCTAGGCACGTGCCTACTCTGCCTACCAATTGGCCCGGCCCTGACCATGCAGCAAAATGGCACAAGCTGTGTTTTAGTGCCAGACCACAGCAGTATAAATGAATGCAAGCACATTTGTAAATGGTGCTTCAGTCGATGGATTTTTTTGCTTTTCAATTGCATTAGGAAATTATCTCTTTTATATGTGTATACTGCTGCACATTCACAAACCTACACTGAAAACTTAAGCCGTCAGCAAGCACCCTCAGCAAAATAAAATAATCATACTACAAATAAACGGTATTATATGTAAGTGCCACTTACTATAATGGTTGTAGTTAAAATCTAAACCTCTTCAGCATGCTTTATTGTCCTTCCTTGGCAAGGATTTTCATGTAAGGAGCTTCTGTACATACTACACAAGTAAACTGCTTTACCCCATGGTGTGATCTATTGTGAGATCATTGGCTTTTTAACGGAAAATGAGCTGGTTCAACTCCCAAGCATCAGCATTACAGCTGCCTGAGCTTTTCTCCAGATATAGCACACAAGCTTTTCCACATGTGGCTGTTAATTTTAATAATGCAAAACCTTCAGCCCTTCCAGGGTTTCCAAATGGCCAGATGGCATTTCCAGCCTGAGGCAAATGTATAGATGTGTAATGATGACACTGGCATCCACAAATACTAGAAACCACCCCACAAAACCAATGCAGTGCAACTCTGACACTCTTTTCCTTCTGCAGCAGAAAGAAGCATGCTGCTAAAACTGGTTAACAATAGATATTAGCTGCTTGCTTATGTGCCGTTACACTGGATAAGGCATTCATTACAATAAAGACAACATGTAGGGGTTGTAGGAATATATATATATATATATATATATATATATATATATATATATATATATATATATATATATATATATTGTAGAGGCTTTTCCATATGATTAGTCAAAAATGGAAGATCTCTTCACTTTTAATCACTTATCCTTAAAAAAGAACTAAACCCGAGGGGCAGATGCATGCGTCGTCCAAGATAGCCATACCTTGAGATGGCTCCGTGCCAGCCAAGCACTTTCCAGATATCGGAAGCGATAATAACATCCTAATATTTTTACCAGTGTCACACTATCACCTCTAGACCTCGGTCCTGTACATGGTCAGCCAGTGGACCAAACTGACCCGTCAGAAGTGGACGAAAACCCAATCTCCACCAACAACGATGCCACAACCTGTGTCAGATTTTCTACTGCGGCCTGATCTTCCCACAACAGCTTGCCGGCCTCACCGATGGCGTCGCAACCTAGCCTGCTCAATAGTCAACCAATAAACTCTCTGGAGAGAGAGGAAGCATCACGGATGGCAGATGAGGTATTGTTGAGGAAATTTAAGCTTTTATTGCAGCTAGAGCTAGATGCCACAGCTGCTAAAATTACTACAGACCTCACAAAGCAGGTTGCAGAATTAGGCCAACGCACCACAGACATTGAATCTAAAGTGGATGATATGATCACAGTGGTAGACTTACACAAACAGGACATTATCACTCTACAATCTCAGCTGAAAGAGATGAAGGACAGGATCGAAGATTCTGACAATAGATCAAGGCGAAACAATATAAGGATTCAGGGTCTACCAGAAGCCATTACTGATTTGCAACAATCTATTACAGAGCTAGTGCAGGGGCTATTACCAGATTTCCCAGTTGCAAGGTTGGAAATAGACAGGTTACATCGGGCTCTTCACCCACGGAGACCAGAGGACTCACCCAGAAACATAAGATTCCATTACCACCAGTCCCAAGGGGCCACACTCACTGCTGCACGAAATTCCAGTAAGATGTGCAATGTGGCCTCCACTAAAAAACTCTATCACAACATGAAAATTCCTTATTGCTGGTTGTTTCCGTTTGACCTGCTTTTAACTTTCCACAACAAGCAAGACACCAGCTCTACTCCGGAAGAAGGCCAGGAAACCCTCCTTAAATTAGGCCTTTTGTAAGCCGCATCTAAGGAATCCTCTTCTTCACCAGGAACCCAGACATAGTTAACCCTGCATTTGAGTTGTTTCATTTAAAATTCATTGTGGTAATGTACAGAACCAGAATTAGAAAAAAGTTGTCTCTGTCCAAATATTTATGTATATTCTATATGTACTGTATATTGTGAGTCAGTCCCAAAGCTCAGTAAGTGACAGCAGCACAGATCATCATGTGCAGTGAATCAGCAGAAAAGAAAATGGGAAACTACTGGTGCATCTTCAGAGGCACAGTTCTATTTTGATTATATGCAATCATGCTTTCAAAAGACATATTTGAAATACGTTTTCTATGGACCTCTTGGATAGATGGAGACCCAGCCAATTTCCATTTGGCCGCTAAAGTTATACGTGTCAAAGTTAGTATATGATTAACCAATACTTGTGATGGTCTAGAAATCTCTTCAATAGGTTTTCCCAGTAGAAAATTTATAGGGTCTTTTATAATGTCTTTGCAAGTGACCTTTGAAATTATACTGTAGACTTTGTCCCAGAAAGCCGTGATAACTGGACATTTCCATAGTAGGTGGTATAATGAGCCTGGGTCAGGGCATCCCCTACAGCATTGATTAGAGGTCAGTGGATATATTTTATAAAGCCTGAAAGAGTCAGGCATAATAATTTTATATATATTTCCCTTTTGTTTTACACACGTAACAATTTTTTAGCATTTAACCTAATAGCTTCCCATTCTTCTAATGTTAGAGTTACATTAAGTTATTGTTCCCAAAGGTTCATATATTTATGTTTTATGAAATCTGTAGGTGGTATTGTTTTCAAAATTTTATAAATTTTAGACAGCAGTGCTTTTTGGAGCCATCCTGCATTGATTACTTTCTCAAAAGGTGAGAGATCCAGGTAAAGGTGGCCATACACGGGCAGATAAAGCTGCCGATATCGGTGGTTTGACAGCTTATCTGCCCGTGTATGGGGGCTTCCGACAGGTCTTCCCGATCAATATCTGGCCACTATATTGATCATGAAGATTTGATTTTTAACCGACCGACCCGTCGGAGCCCCTTAGCGTATCGTAATTCGATCGTTCGAATTACCCCCGATATAGCCATGCCGTTAGTGGCATAAAGGGGAAAGATCTGCTCGTTTGGCGGTCACCAAACGAGCGGATCTTTGAGTCTATGGCCAGCTTTACCCTGGGTGGTAAAAAATGGTTGTATAAAATGTCTCACTTGAAGATACTCATAAAATTTTATAGGAATTTCAGGTAGCGTAGCTTGGAGATCAGCAAATTAAAGCATTTTATGAGTATCTTGAGATATTACATCATAAATCTTAAATAAACCTTTAGTTCCCCAATTATGGTAAAAGGAGGCATGCATTCCTGGGATAAATCTTAAATTATTAAGAATGGAGTCAACAATGAAAAGGAAGAGCTTAGGTTTTGCTTTTGCTTCCATCTTTGCCATACAGTAAATATTGTCTTGGTAGATTCTAACATAGTTTTAGGAAGTGTTGGTCATGTGCCCTTATCCCAGATTAAGGTGCCCATATGTATTGGAGCTATGAATGAACTCTCTATTTTAGCCCAATTCAAGGTAATATCAAAGTGGGACAAGGTTTTTATCCAGCGTAAATGAGCTGCATCATGGTAATTTTGTATTGATGGAACTCCCAGTCCCCCTTGTAACTTGTAAGCTAATAATACCGACTTTATTTCCCCAATTAAACTTATGGAATGTCCTTTGGATTTGAGACAAAGTAGAGATGTCAAACAATGACTGCATACATAGGGACAATGCTTCCAACTTATCCCAATTAATTTTATAACCAGAAAATGCACCGTAGTTGTCCAGCTTCTTATGGAGAGATGGAAGAGATATATGTGGGTTTGAGAGAGAAAATAAGACATCGTCCACAAACAGCGCTATCTAATATTCTGTAAGGTCTATTTCGATATACTTTTGATTTCTGACCGCTAGGGGTTCTATACTTAGAGCGTATAATAGAGGAGACAATGCACACCCTTGTCTAGTCCCATTTCCTATCTTTATCAACTTTCCCTTTGCCCCAGGGATTTTAAGATGTGCCGTTGGTAGGCTATGTAATGCCTTTAAGGCTGTCACAAAGGTACCTGAGGATCCCGTATGAGTTAGTAGAGAGAATAGAAAAGGCCAGCTCAATCTATCAAATGCCTTTTCGACATCTAAACTAAAATAAAACTGCAGGTTTGCCTCTTCATTGGATTGCTTCAAGTAAGGCTATGGTGCATCTAGTATTATCCCCTGCTTGTCTTCCTGTAATAAAATCCACCTGGTCTGCATGTATTAAAGGGATCCTGTCATCGGAAAACATGTTTTTTTCAAAACACATCAGTTAATAGTGCTACTCCAGCAGAATTCTGCACTGAAATCCATTTCTCAAAAGAGCAAACAGATTTTTTTTATTCAATTTTGAAATCTGACATGGGGCTAGATATTTTGTCAATTTCCCAGCTGCCCCTGGTCATGTGACTTGTGCCTGCACTTTAGGAGGGAAATGCTTTCTGGCAGGCTGCTGTTTTTCCTTTTCAATGTAACTGAATGTGTCTCAGTGAGACATGGGTTTTTACTATTGAGTGTTGTTCTTAGATCTACCAGGCAGCTGTTATCTTGTGTTAGGGAACTGTTATCTGGTTACCTTCCCATTGTTCTTTTGTTTGGCTGCTGGGGGGGGGAAGGGAGGGGGGTGAAATCACTCCAACCTGCAGTACAGCAGTAAAGAGTGATTGAAGTTTATCAGAGCACAAGTCACATGACTTGGGGCAGCTGGGAAATTGACAGCTGCCCCAAGTCATGGGGCTGAAACGAGTGGGGAAAACGAAAACCAAGGAAGGAGCTGCTTATTAACCATTAAACACTGCAGCCTGCTCACCTCACTCACGCATAATCGGTGGAACCAGCGGAGTCTGGAGTCGGCATTTTTTGATCTTTGATCTTTCAAAACTCACGTCTGGTGAGTTGTTTGTGCTACTGGCACGATCGGTCTCTGAATTGTGGTTAGAGTGTGTTCACACTCAGCACTTAAAAGTTATGTAATTATTGTGTGCACACAGGGTGAAAAAATAACAACAAGGGCTGCACGTATTGGCTACTCTTTAATGTAATAATTCACAAAACAATCCTTTCTCCTCCATTTTTTATTTTTTAATATTTTTTTATTTTTATTTTTTCTTTAAAATTGCTTTGAATGTAAGTTTGGCACGAAACATTGGATGACACAATTATAGTGTGAATTGTAAAGCACGGTGGTTTTAAATAGACACCAAGGGGGTCAGCAAAAAACGTTTAAAAATACTACACTATATGAAAGTTATTTCTGTTATTCTCCCTCCCCAAATTTATTTGGAGGAATACAGCGACTTTACATTTGGAAGAATTTTCTAACAGGTGGAGGAGAACCTGAGTTGACGCTGGACTTTTGAGAAGTGATCCTAGCTTCCTCGGAATCGAACTATATTTGGACTTTTATGACTAGGAGGTGCCTAGCCATTGGTGTTGACCCTGCAGGACGTTGAGTGTATCTGTTAATTTAGTCAAGGTGGACAAACATTGCTTTTTCCTAGCGGAAGTAATGGCAATTATAGTTCCTTTTATAGTTCCCATAAAATTGGTTTGGAGGGAGCCGTTGGTGTATTTAACGAAAAATATTCCTCAATGGCCTTCTTAATTTGCTCTTTTGTTTGTTGGTCAGAGAGCACTATTTCATTCAAAGGCCAATGTGTTTGTCTATATGGAGGAGGGCCAATCGTAATATCTATTTACACCGGGGCATGGTCTGACCAAGAAATAGGCAATATGGTAGTTGTAAAATTAGATATGAGACATTGACGTGATAAAAAAAAATAATCTAATCTCAGATATACCTGATGCGGGTTTGAGTAAAATATAAATTGTCTATCTCTAGGATGGTTAATTCTCCAGGCATCCTGCAAGATATATTGTCTCATTAATTGCCTAAATCTTTTAGAGAGAAGGTTAGAATTCTTATCAGGTGAGGGATGGGATCTATCTTTATCCTGAGAGAAGGTGAGATTAAAGTCTCCCCCAATTATTGTATGTTGTGATAACAAATTTTGGTATTTCTCCAAGATTTGTTTCAGAAAAGCTAATTAGCTAATTAGTTTCTATTTGGAGAATATATATTAAGAAGGGCAAGGGTATCCAGCCGGCAGGTTTCTTCAGATGAGAACATAACTGTATAAATAAGCCCTCCGGTATCCCCAAATCTCAAATTTTGCCTTGGGATCTATTTTCCATATCCTCACAATGAGCTTTTAACATGGCTAATTCTTCCCTTAATGTCACATTATCATCCTCAATAAAAGCATAACGTTGGGTTAAGTAATCTGCGATTGTTTCCACATGATCAGTGCGCTCTCCCAGATTATCAATATCCTTTCTTAAGGCCTGGATAGCTGTTGAGACTGCTTTAGTGATGGTATTAGTCAGAGTATTTTGTAGGCCCTGCAACTGTTCAGATAATTTTTGCACTGTAACTGGTGTTTGTGGAGAGTCTAAAAGATCTGGAGAGCGCATATGTGCTGCTTGCGACTGACCTGGAGAGGCTGAAGGGTCATAGTCACTAAGCGAGGATGGAGGTGAAATGTGCTCTTGTTCTATCTCTGCGCCATCTCGGAGTACCCAGGTCCATGACGCATGTGCTGACTTGTGCAGGAACGGAGTTAGCGCGCCGGTCTGTTCCTTTTGCTTACATTTCCCCATCGTTAAAAGGTAATTCCGGATCCAGAATTTCCAGTTGCTGAGATAGTAAAGTGCGTCCTGCTCAGATCATGGTTGGCCACGCACCCCCATAGACCCCATTCTAATAAAATAATTCAAATTGTTAAAAATTATTTCCTTTTTTCTCTGTAATAATAAAACATTACCCTGTACTTGACCCTATCTAAGATATGATTAATCCTTATTGGAAGCAAAACAATCCTTTTGGGTTTAATTAGCGTTTAAATAATTTTTAGTGGACTTAAGGAATGGTGATCCAAATAACTGAAAGATCCCTTATCCAGAAAACCTCAGGTCCCAAGCATTCTTCAAGTCCCATACCTGTATAATGAAAATTTGCTTAGAATTACATGTTTTTATACTATGCTAAAGAAGAGATGACCTTTAAAAAAATGCCAAAAATGATTCACATATTGTTTGTTTTGCAAACAAAGGTTTTTTTTTTATATCTGTGTACCAGTTTAATGATTATGTATGTATTTTACAAAATCGTCTTCTCAGTGAGAAGCGAATGTATAATGAGGGTCTTAAAGTGAGGAAAAGTCAGACAGATATGCAAGTGCCTTTCATTTCCCTTAAAATGTTTTTGCTGTCCAATGCCCTTGATATCCCTGAGTTGTGGTTAAAAAAAAGAAAGTCTTTTAATGTCCTACGATAATTTGCTGGCTTTATCCATCTGACAGTAATAAACAAAACACCTTTTGTCTAATAAACTGTATGAATCCAAATACAGAGCATGACCCCCTCTCTTGTTTGTTTACTGTGCAGAAATCTCACATCTCGACCTTTGAGAAGATGTGGGCGTTCATGAGCAGCAGGCCGTCTGCGCTTGTTAAAAGTAACGAGGAAGGCATCCAGCGAGTCCTTTCAGCCGACTATGCACTGCTAATGGAATCAACAGCTATTGAATATATAACTCAAAGGAACTGCAACCTTACTCAAATTGGAGGGCTCCTAGATTCCAAAGGCTATGGAATTGGAACACCCATGGGTAAGATGGCTTCATCACACAGTGAGGGATGCTAGTATACACAAATTATCTCCATCTTTTAACCAGGATTCACATTTTATGTACAAGCTTATAAATGTCCATTTTTACTATAATACCCAGACCATCACAGGATAGGCATTCAGTAATTTGATTTTGGAGTCAGATCTGCACTGTTTCTCATTGTCCACTGTTGATTTATTGGGAAATGCGGTCATAATGGTTAATTGCATTTTTTTTCTCGATTTGCTGCAGAGTTCATCTCAATCTGCACATTGCTTTGTCTTCTCTCTGTATAGTATGCCATTAATCTGCACAGCATAGACGGCCCTGATTAGTGACTAGGGTGGCACGGTGACAGGGCAGGTGGTCGACCCTCTGGCCTAGTGATGGCCCAAATAAAAATCCAGGCCTGAGTATAGGAGGTTAAAATAGAAAGTCATGACATGTATTTTATAATACAGAGCACAGTGGAGTCATATACTGTTTTTCGTAATTTCGGTGTATGACAGAAACTAAATACATAACAAAATTCAGCTTCTTCTATATGCATATCTCTCACGTGTTGACTTCAATTTCGTAGAGAATAGACATCACTTGCTATCTCATGAAAGCTCCATTTTCTTTTATGGGGCAATCTGAAGATAAACTAAGATACATATTTCTCATAGAATGTGGTCCCCAGTATAAATAGGGATTATATCACTAAGGTATACTGCCTATAATAAATATTGAAGGAGTTGTAAACCCTACATAAATTTGTCCCACATTAGTTCTCTTATATAGATGTCCAAAAAACATAATTACAGACGCAATAAAATTCACCAATGAGAATGCAGCTGACCAGCACTATGTCAGCCATATTCTTGTTATCCACGATACTGTGACTATGTTATTTTTGGCTTTACGATATTACATTGTAATAAAACATCAGGGGAAGGACATATTGCTGTAAAGTTATTCTGTGGTAGAAAAACTCTATTTAAAGGGGAAATAAAGCCTAACTAAATAAGTAGACAACTCACAACTCAGATATACAGAATAGAAATGTCACAATATAAAGCTGATTAGAAATTAATTCAGATAATTACTACATGTCAGTTTAGTGTAATTAGCATCAGAATTTAACAATCATCCTTGTAGCATCACCTTATACTACAGACAACCCTTACTTTCTATTTGTAAACTTGCAACAACTCCTAAGCTTAGCTTCTCAACAGCTGCTCAGAGCCCATTGAGCATGTGAGTGGCACAGACACTTTCCAAAATGGTGACCCCCTGCGACAAGTTTAAAGTCCTGAATCATTGCGATTGAGATGCTGAAACTTTAGGCTGGTACAATCAGTTTATAAAATATGGTATTTTTAACCATATACATTTTTAGGGTTTAGTTCTCCTTTAAAGCTTCCAGCTCCAGTTGCAATAACAAAGATCATGGAGTCATATTTATACAGGTCAGGTGGGATTCTTATTATATACTTTTGATGATATAAGTTACAAAATGTTGGCTTATGCATTAATTTGTAGTTCAACAAAATCTAGGTATGGTATCTTAGGTACTCTTATACAAAACTTCTCCAAGTAAAGGTAGTCGAGGTCCTATAGAAGTCAATGGGAGCTCTGCTGATTGTATTGGACATTTTTTTTAACCATTCAGACTGTTAGAGGTTTTTGGATTTTTTTTTGATAAAAAAAATCTGAATAACTAAATTTTAGAGGTTTTTATAGGGGAATGTAATAAAAGATGCAAAGAGCAAAACAATTTGCACAAATAAGAATAAAAAATTGCATTTATGTAATACTCAACTGTTATTGCATTGCAAATTTTCATTGCGCATTGCCCGCTTTTAAGTGCTTGAAGGTGTCATATGGGAGAATGTAATAAAAGTCGGTGATGGAAAAAATATTCGCAATGTGAAAAGTTATGCCTTTGTGCGAAAATATTTTCCTTCTTTTCAGAAGCTTTAAGAAGTTTTATTACATTCACTGCGCACTGGAGCAAACTATAAAATTTGCAAACCTTCTTCCACGGTCGGAAGAGGTCACTAAGCAGTTTCCGGGTTCGCAAAAGCTATATCAAATTTGCACAAAGGCATAACTTTTCGCATTGCAAGTATTTTTTCTGTTACCGACTTTTATTACATTCCCCCATTAGAGGGTTATTCAGATCTTTTAATACCTTTCATGGCATTTGTAGTTTTAGAGAAATAGAGTTTAATAGTGGTCTCACCTCTAAAACCTATAAAGTCAGTAATTAGTAATTAGACCTTTTATACATAAGCCTCCACATACAAAGTTGATCCAAGAACTGGTTCCAATGCCAACTGGTTCCAATGGTTTGAAAGTAGACTGCTTGCAGTGTTTATTTTGCCTACCTTTGGATCAGCTAGAAGTTAGAATCAACTTTATGGGGCAGATTTACAAAGCTCGAGTGAAGGATTCGAATTAAAAAAACTTCGAATTTCGAAGTGTTTTTTTGGCTACTTCGACCATCTAATGGGCTAGTCCGACCGTCGACTACGACTTCGACTACGAATCGAACGATTCAAACTAAAAATCGTTCGACTATTCGACCATTCGATAATCGAAGTACTGTCTCTTTAAGAAAAACTTCGACCCCCTAGTTCGGCAGCTAAAAGCTACCGAACTCAATGTTAGCCTATGGGGAAGGTCCCCATAGGCTTGCCTGTGTTTTTTTGATCGAAGGATATTCCTTCGATCGTTGTATTAAAATCCTTCGAATCATTCGTTTCGAAGGATTTAATCGTTCGATCGAACGAATAATCCTTCGATCGTTCGATCGTAGGATTTGCGCTAAATCGTTCGACTTCGATATTCGAAGTCGCACGATTTTAGTTCCTAGTCGAATATCGAGGGTTAATTAACCCTCGATATTCGACCCTTAGTAAATCTGCCCCTATGTGTATATCTACTATCTAAGCATATGGTCCATTACATAATATGTTATTGTGCTTCATGGATTTTAATATGGTCAATTAAAGGTGAATTTTTATACAAATATTATTTTTTTTGATGCTCTGTGCTTCTTTTTCTTTGTATATTTGTGTTGGTCTGTAGGGAGTCAGGCATACACATGTAACATGGGCAATAGCTGTTTGGTATGGTAGTTGCTCCCTCCAATGTTTTTGACTTGGCATCCCTATTGTTCCTTTGTCTGTACTGTTTCCTCTGCAAGGCAATGCTTAGAAAACAATTTCTGCAAATCTTTTGTTGCCAGAGGGCGGTGCTCTGTAATTTTTTTTTTCCCTTACTGCATAACAAGACTTCATATCTGTTAGGTCTGTTAAACAAATTCTTTAATTGGCTTAAAGGAATAAGTGAATTAGTTTATAGATTTCCTTTTTTTTTTAACTCTGTACTTGTCTCTTCTAGTAGTGAATAATTACATTTTGTGTAGAGATTGATTTACAATATAGTACAGCAAAATGTCTGTTTCCCTTTGGCTTTTCTTTTATTTCTTTATTGTTGTTGGTTAGTAGTACTTATACTTAAAATAAAAATCCATAAAACCAAATTAAATCAACTAATAAGTATGCCTTGACATGAGAGAGCACTTGTGGTGTTTAAA
Source organism: Xenopus laevis (assembly GCF_017654675.1). Classification (NCBI taxonomy): domain Eukaryota; kingdom Metazoa; phylum Chordata; class Amphibia; order Anura; family Pipidae; genus Xenopus; species Xenopus laevis. The sequence continues at coordinate 77,273,413 of NC_054374.1, forward strand.
AGAGAAAGTTATAACACTCTCACTGATAGTCCTGTGCCTAGTTTACTTGTTATTTGAGACATGAGGGGTCATTTACATCAAAAAATACAGTGAGCAATTTCTAGAGAATTGCCATGCTTTTTATCCCATAATGCAACAGTGTTGTTGTGTTCGTGAAAGAGCATTGCATCTGATGTATTTGAGGCCAATGCATCAAAATAAACAAGATGATTCAATTACACTTGCATTTGTTGGGTTGGCATCATTTCTGATGTTTGGCATGATAGTGACATGCGCATCTCATTCTTCAGACACAATGTGCTGCATCAATTGATGCAAATTACTAAAGAAACTCCGGAGCTACCACCTGGTCTAGAAGTGGCAGCAGCTCCAGTGGAGGCACAGTTATACTAAAGTTCACACAGTGCATTTTGACAAAGTACCTTTAAAAAAAGTGGTTTAACTCAACTGATTAGTTACTGGACTTCATTGTCTAAAGCTTTTTTGTGATTGGTTGGGGGAGACTTTTTCATTTGCTGTTTTTTTGCATTAGGTTCTCCATATCGAGACAGGATCAGTATTGCTATCCTTCAACTCCAGGAAGCTGACGAGATTCACAAAATGAAAGAAAGATGGTGGAGAGTCGGGGGATGCCCAGAAGAGAAAAATAAAGAGGCCAGTGCTCTTGGAATTCAAAACATGGGGGGCATTTTTATTGTGTTAGCAGGTGGACTTATCCTCTCAGTGGTGGTAGCCATGGCAGAGTTTGTGTACAAGCTTAGAAAAACAGCTGAAAGAGAACAGGTAAATGATTAGTCTGTATTAAAATTATTTTATATACATTCATGCGTTTCACTTTTCAGGCAAAATGGTGAATATTTACCTTTCCTCTAACTCTTATCACATAATTATATGGCAAAATTTTGCCTCCTATCCACTTACAATGCCAATGAGTGCAATAGAAGACTATTACAGTATATAATTGGCTTTGTGTTAGTTTATAAGACGAGAGGTGTGGGTAATGTGAGGGATTCTGAAAGAAAAAAACTTGGGTTAGGTCACAGATAGGGGATGATTTTCTTAAAACCAATATAGGACTGAGTACTGTACCATATTAAACGGCATGTAAAGGCAAAAAAATAAAATCCCATTTTTACTTTCTTTAATGAAAAAGAAACCTATCTCCAATATACTTTAATTAAAAAATGTGTACTGTTTTTATAAGAAACCTGACTGTATGCAAAGAAATTCTCCCTTCATTTACTGCTGTGGAGAGGAATTGTCAGACCATCCCTAACTGCTCTGCAGGGAAACAATAATTCTTATGAACAGCAGGGGGAGCCCCTGCCTTACATCCTAGCCATGTAGAACTCAAACAGCTTTGTTTGTTTCCCTGTAGAGCAGTTGGCAACTGTGTAGAAATTTGTATTGGATTTTATTTTTGCCTTTACATCCCCTTTACTGTTTCCAACTCCAGCTGCAGGGACAAAGGTCATGGAGCCAGATTTAAACAGATAAACTGGGATTCTATTTGGAGGATTATTTTGCTACAGCCACTGGTTCTGTAGAGTTGGAGAAAGTTTGTATCAAACAGAAACTATAAAATCCACATTAGATTGCATGACAACACAGTATCCAGTGCACTCTGCATATTCTGATTATTAATCAGTCTGGCCATATCGGCTTCTGGCAGATATTATTTGACTTGTGCTGTTTTGATAATTTATCATGATCCCTAAGCAGCCCAGACCACACTGAGCATGTGCACAGTCTTGGTCTTGCAAAGATGTTTAAGCAGTAAGTTCATGTTTATGTTTAGTATACAAAATACAGCATTTCTAGCTTTATTCTGTTTTAGACTTTACTTCCCATTTAATGTACACTATTTTGCAGTCAAATTTACAAAAACGGCAGACCTCACAAAAGCCTCATTATTACATTTTTTACATTGAACATTACAAATAGAACAAATGACTGTAGCTTCATCAGTTTGGGAAATTTGTACTTAAAACATTACTCCATCTCTAATTGGTGTTTCTCAATAATTTCTATCTTGACATATCAATGTAAATATAACAACATTTTTCCACTTGACTGTATATGCTATGTAAAGATGCATCATAGTATCACTAACGATTCCTATATTATGCTAGGGTGCAACAGGCTTTAATGTTTACCGTTGTGTTCTTTCTCTAGCGATCTTTCTGCAGTACTATGGCTGATGAGATCCGATTGTCCCTTACTTGCCAGCGACGAGTCAAACACAAACCACAGCCGCCCGTCATGGTAAAGAGTGATGCGGTTATTAATATGCACACTTTCAATGATAGGAGATTGCCAGGAAAGGACAACATGACCTGCAACACTGGACTGACACCTGTGTTCCCATAGAATTACTACTATCCCAGAGACCAACTCCACGACACATCCTCAGACTAATGCCCTCTCCAGCAATGTTGACTCTTACAGAGACATTGGGCATCCAGCCAACGAACACTCTCCAGCCAGAAGTGTCCTGTTTACAAATAAAGAGGCAAACAATTGCCAAGTTGTTTCATCCTCAGTCGATATTGAGAAGTCCCAAACTTGTGACTTTTTATGAGCATGGCAATAAAAATAAAAAGAACTCCTTTCTTTCTCTTTTTGTCTGTGCTGGTGTAGAACCATTGACTTAATGGATGACCAAGTCCTATCTTGTGGTACCTTTTGAACACACACTTGGTCGGCCAGTCTAATCTGTGGGAACTCATACCTCAGTGCTGTGCCTATAAGAAGTTTGCAAAAGGTGCAGCCTTTAAGATATGTCTGAATCAGACAGCTACTGGGCCTTTTAATAAGGCTGTGTCATGAAGAGTAAGACTTCTGAACTAATGCAAATCTAGAAGCAAACACTAAGCTGAAAAAAGGGAAAAAATATTCAGTCACCAGGTTTAATGAACTGTTTTCCCTATCACAAATCAACAAGACTTTCAGCACGAACCTACAACTTGCAAGGAAATCCATAACACACAGTAATGCCATAATATACATAATTTTGTTATAATGTTTCTTTATTAAAGTTAAATGTGTCCTTATCATTCAGCTTCATTTTATATGATACCCAGTGTTAACTATGTTTTATCCACCAATCCTGGCAGGTAACCAAAGAAAGAGGATTGCTTAGTAGAGTCAGTGGCTTATTAGTACTGGGGAATTCATTGTTACTACTAACTACCATTCATAAACCCAAAGCTATAGTAATAATTTCATTTATTATATTAAAGTTAGTCATTTTCTTGGATGTAAGAGCAGAGTAAGAGAAGAACCCTTCTTCCCCCATACTGATTAGGATGTTGGAAAACATTTAGCACAAATATTTCTACCTTTTGGGGCAGACATTCCTTGTATACTATTGCACAAAGCTGCATCTGTTTTTATTCAAACATAGGCATTCTATACCCCTAAGATGTGGGACAGCTGCATATGGCCAATGGCATGTATCTCTGCCCATAAATCCTCCCTTGGTTTTTGCGAGAATAAAAACAAAGTGAATCCCTCTGCAACACTTACGTATCTTCTTCAGGTCTCCTAATTAACTCTTTATGAAACCATTAATTATACATAGCAAACAGAAGGCGTGCAACCATCTTATATGTGCAGCAATTTAACAATTAATTGCTGCACATAAAAAAAGCAATTTAATCATAATTAATTTTAAAAAATTGTCTGTCTCTGCTATTAAGAGAACATAAATGAATTACAAATAAAGAAGTGATCAAATGCATTTGCATAAAAACAACAATACCAATGAGTGTAATGAGCCCATCATATCTACGCAAAATAAACATTAAAATATTGGAGCTACTATAGTACTTAAAGGGAAAATAATAAAAATGGAAATATTTGCAGCAGGTCTGTTAATGATAGGTATAGGCGAGAGTAGTGATTGCCAAACCCGTTGAGCTTCACAATTTCCAAGATATCACCAAAGTAGCACAGATGGTAATGTAAATATATTGAATAATCAATACAAAAATGCTGATAATGTGTGCCTGATGAATCCTATCATGGCTCGATTTTGAGAAATGGTAACACTGTTAAGTCAAAGTAATGGTTCCTGTAATGTGCACTTAATTAATGTGCATTGTGGCAGGGGCGATCCGTGGGCTGCAGCAACCCCGAAGCCGTCCCCCGCTCCGCGCTTAAAAGTTTAGCATCAGACCGGGTCAAAAGGGGCGGTATCAGTAGTGCAATGAGTGCGTACTGCGCTTTCTGCACTAGCAGAGCCGAATTTCCGGTTTAAAAACCCGGAAATTCGGCTCATAAAGTTACAGGAGGCGGCTTTTTGCCGCCCCTTGTAACTGGCCATTCACTGCCGTCTGAGGCAAGGTGCTCATCTTGCCTCATGGCAGGAACAGCCCTGCATTGTGGATTGTCAGGTTCTGAAATCTTTTACCTATTAGGGGTTTCTTTCACTGCTTACACATTTCATCAATATCATTCTGAAAAAAAGTTAATGTGCTGAAATGTTCTTAGTTTGCCCAGGTGCAGCAACCCATAGCATTAGCAACTAATCAACAGGTAGCATTTAATGCCTTTTATTATTTCATATATGGGGGATTGGTCTCACATTTCAATGAATGTTCCTTCGATTTGCTATTTTACGTTAGTGGATAACAACCTAAACTTGAACAAAGTTCATTTTAGTGTGACAAAAGTGAAGCTTTATCTATTCAGTCTTCCATTTATCTGTAGTTTGGTCAGTAATTTTTTCCCTCTTGAGCCATCAAGGCTTTACAAATAGGGGCAATATTTACTGATAATTGTATTTTTGGAAACTGAACAAAACAATCAAGCAAGTAGTTTTATAAAATATAATAGCGCAGTACAGCAGTCTACCACTCCGCAGAATTGTCATTTGCAAAAGACAGACAAAAATTTACACTTTGGAACATAACAACTAGTGCATCACTTTAGGCATCATTTACTACTTGCAAAGTGCAAAAAATGGTTGCAGTCTACCATGTTTTTTGCACTTTGAGCCCTGCCTGCAAGAAGAAGAATTGTTGCAGGTACTTGCACTCCATTTTGGAGCAAAGTTATCTCCATGAATAAAGTACTGTTTGTGTTTAGCAATGATGTACTCATGAGGATCAGGCGGGGCATTTAGGCATCTCCCCTCCTTCCCCCTAATTTTTGTATCAGTCAAATGTTGTTCACCGTACTATGTGCAAGATTTCATATCTCTTTATATTTAAGGTATACAGTACAGCTAGATCCTAGATCTAAGTGATATTTAGATGAACACCAAAACGCTTGCTTTTGCACCTGTTAGTGCTCTTACCCCCATGTGTAATAAAAGGCACAAAGACTGAAGCAGATCTGTTTTTTAACATTTGCTTTTAGGTCAAAGGTTACCAGTTCTCATACTGAGATTTAAGGTTATGCAACTAACAATATAACGTTTTCATTACATGTTATATTGTTAAACGTCATCAAAGAAAAGGTCACTCTTTGCCAAAAGCCTGGAATGCATCAATTATATAAATGTCATATTTTAATGCAATCTCAGTTTGTATTTTATCACAGCAGCAGTATATACTGTATACACTGATGTTAATATTTGCCGTTTATTTTACAGGCATTTGTGCTATATAGGAAAACCAGTGATCTGTAGAAGCTTAAAAGTAAGCTACTGACACATGTGCTATGGATATAGATATACAATGATTGGCCAATGCAGTCCCATAATGACTCATGATCCCACATGCTGAAAAGGGTTATTAACTGATATTTTGGTGGTAAATGCTGGTGACATTTGCTTCATAGTATAAATGGACAATTCACACATTTGTAGAGCCATATTGCTGTCAGGAATGAATGTGAAAATATGGTTTATTGTGACTCAATTTATGACATGAGCTCCTTGAGTTGGGCTTATGTAAAAAAAAAAGTGCATAAAAACCCCAAAAAATGAATATTCTTTATTTCCACAGAGATATTTGATTCCTAAGATTAAGTGGAAACCTCAATAGTCAGTCCCTGACCAGCGAGTGGACAAATTTACCCACCTCCACTTAGGCTAGCAGGGTCGTTCAGTCCCTCCCTCACCTTGGATCCTGTTTGAGTGGGTGGTTCAGAGTTTCTCTAAAAGCGAGAAGGAAATTTAATACGTTTTTATTTAAAAGGACAAGTTGGTTACAGTTTGTTCTTTATGTACAGTTGTTTATTAAAATGGAAAAATAAATATCTTTTTTAAAATGGTCCCAAAGGCAGCTCATGTCGCTTAACTCTGTGAAAGATACTTGGCAAACTATGGAGACATTCCCAATGTGCACCATGAAAATGTAACATCAAATTATTTGCAACTAACTAGAACTGTCTAGTCATTGTTGCCTCCAAAAATGCATCTACAGATACCATGCATTCATTTTTTTCTGGGGGAGGGGGGCTGGACGTGCAGCTGTGTGTGATAAATGCTTCAATTTATCCTGCCTTATCTGTATATTAGTATTAGTATTTGTCCTAGTGGATTAATTATTTTTCCAGTGATTTAGTGGTATAAAAATACAGATATTTACATTTTAAATCATCCATTACTGGATCAAAACACAAGCAGCAGGAGACAGTTGATCCGTAGCCGATGCATGGTCCTTCCATCCTTCCCTTCCTCCCTACCTTTCCCTTCCCTACCTTCCCTTTCTTCCTTCCTCTTGATAGGTCTCAAAATCTGCTTTATCCATTTTCCCTTTTCCCACTGCCCAAACTAAGCTCTGACTCTAATCATGTAGTTGGAATCATTGGCTTCTACTCCCTCCAGATCTGTGTTTGTATTTTGAATCTGTAAAGGTAATTTCTGCAATTTATTAAGCAACCCCAGTGACTTTGGTTGCATTCATACTTTTGATGGTACAGAGTCTTCAAAATAAATGCTGACATTGTAATTATTTACATAGATATCAATCAAGGCTTATTTGCTTGTTGTTTGACTTTTTTAACCAAAACACCAGGTTCACCTGCATCACAACGTCTTTTACTAAATATTTTTTTTAATCAAGTCAATGTATCTATAACAGGACTGTTATCTATTCTTTAAAAAAAATTGAAGCCATTGGTAGTATGTTGTATGTTGTAATGTGAAATGAATAGAACATGCAGAAGAGCATCTTTCCATGTAACAAGCAAGAGTTATTATTATTATGAAAAAGGACTCACAGTGCCGTCCATGTTCTGCGAAGGACAATAAGGGCAGCAAGCAAGGGATTGTGGGAATGAAAGTCTTGGAAGGAGGAGAGCCAATTTCTGATACATTGTTTCTATAGTGTGGCAGGGACTATCAAAGTAATTTAGAAATGAATGAAATAATTGAACATTTTTATGAATGTCTTTTGGAAAGTTGCTTAGAATTACATTATGTATGCAAAAAACAACATAGTTGGGTGGACATGCTCTTTATTGTGGATGCTGCTGGCATCTTTGCTATAAGAAACAAAATATGGCATTGAATAATCTATATTTGTAAGCATTTCTTTTAATTCTCATGCCTTCTTTCTTCATCGAAGAAAGTGTGTTTGCAGGTACATTTCTGAGCATGTATTGCTGCTTATCATTTGAGGATATCTGTAATGCTTAACACAAATTTTCTACTAATCTTGGTGCAGACCTGGACCAATCATCAGATAATGTTAGTAAAAGCTTCAGATTATGCTACACAAGCTTTTTGGGGTGTCCTGTTTTGATAAATATTGATTTAGGAAACAAACGACTCTGTCCCAAAAACTATATTGCCATAATATAGTGGATCACTACGCAGGTCTCATGCTTTTCACTAAACAGATGATTGCGGCATGTTGCTTCTGCCGGGTTCCCACCAAGCTTGGAACACTGTAGAGGACTGAGTGCAAATTGCTACAAAAATTTAAGAGTAGCCACACTCAATATACTTCCTGACCCCTTTCTTAAGGTCTTCTTCCAAATCTGAGGGTGAGGAAAAGAGAAGAGTCTTTTAATCTAAGCTTAAATGTTTAAACTTAAGTTCATCCTTATAGAAAACAGTTACAATCATATCAAATAAGACACATATGGGTCAAAAAGGCATTCATGGTGCATTTAGCTCAATGTAAGACTACATGAAACTCTAGTATAACCATTGCAGTATCCAGTGTCCCACTAAAAGTTTTACAAAGTGTTAACACACATATTAACACACACAAAACCGCAAAACAAAAACAGGAGTCTCTGACTATAACTGAACATTCGGTACAGGATTTTACATAACTCTTCCTAAAAGTGACCAATTGCCAATGTCACACCAAAACAGTGATTTTGTCTAGTAATGTAGCTAGAAACAAGTTCCTTTAAGTCAAACTAGTATCTAGTAGCAAGTACAATAACAGCCAATAGCTGTGTTTGCCCTGGATCCTAAATGGCACCATGTGACATAGGAAACAATCTGGGGCATGTAATAAAAATCGGTAAGGGAAAAAAATATTCACAATGAGAAAAGTTATGTCTCTGTGCGCACAAATTTTCCTTTGCGGAAATTTAATATACCTTTTGCGAACCCGAAAACTATTTAGAGACAGTGGAAGAAGGTTTGCAATTTTATAGTTAGCGCCAGTGTGCAGTGAATGTAATAAAATCTCTTACTGAAAAAGTTGTTACGTTTGCTCCAAAAGATTATGAGACATTCAAGCACTTCTTAAAAGTTGGCAATGCACAATGAAAATTCACAACAGCTTAAGGAAGAGTATTAGTAGTTGCGAAATGCAAATTTTTATTCTTATTTGTGCAAACTGTTTTGCTCTTTGCGACTTTTATTACATCCCCCCATATATGTTCCAAGGTGATCCAGGAATTTGTAAACGCCAAAAAATCTTCTCCAGTACACATATAAGGCTATATTTTGCTCCACAATCACTCTATTCTTATGCTTATCATGAAACGAAACACCTATTATCCAGGATATAATTCAACATTTAAAATTTCTATAACTATAGTTTTTGTAAACATTTTGTAATTTTTATTTGTTTCATAGTAACCGTGTTACTTTCAGACCATACTAGAAAAATGTATATAAGATATAAATATATATATAAATACATAAATATATATATATACTGAATTTGATATTATTTTACTTTTTAACACTGTGATATATTCAAGTGCACAGTTTGCTGTAAGGGGTAATATGGTTTTAAAGTTTTAAATAAAACAAGTTTATATAATATGCATGTGTGTCTTTTTTTTTCTTTTTGATGTCTGCAAGTTGCTCTTTCTAGGATTTTGCAAAAGAAGCACTTTCAGAAATACAATAGTACCCCTTACTCTTAAGTCTTCATCCCTCTGGTCGCTGACCCTCTCCGCCACCATGTAAATGCAAATATTGTCAGTGGGTAGAAGGTTTATTACATCTCACTGAAATACGTAACTTTCTAAATACAATCAAACTCTGCGTTCTCCCCTTCTCAGCAACCTGTCTCTCTTCATTCTTGCTTCATGCAGGAGGTGGAGTCAGATTGTGATTGACAGTTAGGTCTAATACATCCATTGGGTGGAGGGGATGTACCCTTTGCCTAGAAGATGCATTAGAGCTCTCTCTTTCAAGATCACCAGCTCTGATATCCCTGTTTCTTTGAATACATGGTGTTTGTCACCATGTTATTTTATTAACTTTTGGTTGTGTTGAGTTGGTTATTTGAGTTTGCTCTAAGGTAGTTCCCCCAAAAGACATATTAGACCTACTTGTAGATAAAAATCTGATCCTGACTTCTGCATGAAGAGAGCATAAAGATTGACAGGTCACTGAAGCAGATATAAATTGATTATTTTAGAATACCAGTACAGAGTTTTAGTTGATTATATTTAGAAAGTGTCTTACTTCAGTAAGATATAGCTTATATTAAAAGGGTTATTCACCTTTAAATTAACTTTTAGGGGCCGATTCACTAACTTCGAGTGAAGGATTCGAAGTAAAAAAACGTCGAATTTCGAAGTGTTTTTTGGGCTACTTCGACCATCGAATGGGCTACTACGACCTTCGACTACGACTTCGAATCGAACTATTCGAACTAAAAATCGTTCGACCATTCGAAAGTCGAAGTACTGTCTCTTTAAGAAAAAACTTCGACCCCCTAGTTCGCCATCTAAAAGCTACTGAACTCAATGTTAGCCTATGGGGAAGGTCCCCATAGGCTTGGCTAACTTTTTTTGATCGAAGGATATTCCTTCGATCGTTGGATTAAAATCCTTCGAATCGTTCGATTCGAAGGATTTAATTGTTCGATCAAAGGAATAATCCTTCGATCGTTCGATCGCACTATTTGTGCTAAAATCCTTCGACTTCGATATTCGAAGTCGAAGGATTTTAATTCCCAGTCGAATATCAAGGGTTAATTAATCCTCGATATTCGACCCTTTGTGAATCGGCCCCTTAGTATAACGCAGAAATAACATTCTGAGACAATTTTGCATTGCTATTCATTTTATTTTATTTGTGGTATTTTCATTATTTAGCTTTTATTCAGAAGCTCTTCAGTTTGTAAGTTCAGTAATGTGGTTGCTAGGGTCCAAATTAACCTACCAATTTGAAAGTAAAGGAAACAGACCAGGAACAGGCAGTACTTTAGTCTGCAAACACCCTTTATTGGTGTATTTTCACTCACGACATGTTTCGGGAGCCAGTCCCTTTTTCAAGTGAGAAATTAACCTAGAGCCATGCCCTGATTTGAACAAGAGAATAAGAATGTGTTATTGGGAGAGGACCTGAATAGAAAAATGAGTAATAAAAAGTAGCAATAGCCTTAAATTGTACAGCCTTACAAAGCTTTCCTTTTCAGATGTGGTTATTGACCCCCCCCCCCCCCCCCATTTGAAACCAGAAAAGAATAAAACTATAAAAACTTTAAAAAGGAAAAAATGAAGAGCAGATCAATGCTATGCAAGTAAATGAGTACTACCAGACATGTACACTGATGCTTACATACAATGTATATAAGCTGGGCTCATACATTCCCTCCATTTGCCAGTGCCATTACATTTCCCTAAAACAAACAGCAGTTTTCACCCAAGGGCCATTTTCCCTCTGACACATCATCAGTGCATTTATATCTGCAAACAGGACATATGCAATGTAAAGTTCATGCAAATAAAGGCAGAATTTACCAAGTCCTGCTTGGATTGAGCTTTGTAATGATTACGCTGAGCTCAGGAGAGGGGGTTAGGAGTTGAAATAGGATCAGACAGTTAGAGCAGAGTTTCTATGAGAACTAGTAATGCCATATTTTCAATGGCTGCTAGACTGGAGGGTGTGTTTTTTTAATCTGAGTTGAGAAGAACTGAACATGCTCAGTTGCCAATAGCGAAACTGTGTTAGAGGAGCAGAAGGAATCCTAAGTGATTAAGGGGGGTGATGCAGCCTTACTATTAACCTTAAACAACCAGAGTGGCAGATATTTAGAGATTTTAAAGTGGCTCTTCGGTGATAAAATTTTTGTGTGGGGTGTTAACATGTCCTTTAAAGTCAATTTCACTAATGGTTCCTACCTGCTGCTGATCTTTGCACTGTGTTTTACACTTGTATTAAGTGCAATTTCTACCAGGTGATCACACCCTTTCACCAATGTCAATGTACTGTATGTGAAATATTATGTTATTGGAATTGCTGAAATATGGTTGGATGATTTGCATGACTGGAGGGTCAATTACAGATTAAAGAGTAGTTAAGTCTGCCCAGTATATTGCAGTGTTCTATGTCTGACCCATTGTTAATTAATAAATTCTAATTCCCCTAAGCAGTTCCCAACCCACTGTTACTTATCCCTAACAACACACTGACCTGGGATAAAGGAGAGAAGGGTTAAATCACTGGGATTGCAGGGATAATGGTGACTAATCGCTGTAAAGAGGATTCGGCTGAATACTGAACCGAATCCGAACCCTAATTTGCATATGTAAATTAGGTGTGGGAATGAGAAAATATTTTTTACTTCCTTGTTTTCTGACAAAAAGTCTTGCGATTTCCTTCCTCACCCCTAATTTGCATATGCAAATTCGGATTTGGTTCAGCCAGGCAGAAGGATTCGGCCGAATCCGAATCCTGCTGAAAAAGGCAGAATCCATGCCAAATCCCAAACCGAATCCTGGATTCGGTGCATCCCTAATATATATATATATATATATATATATATATATATATATATATATATATATATATATATATATATATATATATACATACATGATAAATCAATAACAAGTGAATGCTTAATGTGTTTTTTTAGAAGGAAGTACTTTGAGATTAATGAAAATAGGAATTATCTAATGAAAAGCATATACAGGTATGGAACCTGTTATCCAGAATGCTCTCGGCCTGGGGTTTTCTGGTTAATGGATCTTTCCGGAATTTGGATCCTCAGGTCTTAAAAATCATGTAAACATTAAATAATCCCAATAGGCTTGTTTTGCTTTCAATAAGGATTAATTATATCTTAGTTTGGAACAAGTACAAGTTACTGTTTTACAGTATTATTACAGACAAAAAAATTGGATTATTTTATTATAATGGAGTCTATGGGAGACAGTCTTTCCGTAATTTGGAGCATTCTGTATAATGGGTTACAGGAAAATGGACCCCATACCTGTACTTAAAGGGAATACATCTTCTTATTTCTTGTTACTGATGGCACATTACATAGCAAAATACTTTGACAGTACAGATGAAGATGCCTCTTTAAGCACAATGATAGACAGTTAATTTTTGAAGGATGTTGCCTATTGTAGTTTTAAATAGGCTGGAGGGTCTCTGGCTACTGATCAAAGGTTAAAGAGAATGATTTTACCATATCATATGGCGCATGACAATGCAGATGTTAAAATACAATTCAGCGAGATTGTCTGACCATGATAATGTGTTTCTCTTCCACCTAATAAAAACATAACACTGCAATTAGAGAAGACAGCGAGAAAACTGATGAGGTTTTTACAATGTGCCAAAGTCAGCATTTTCTTTTTCTTTCCCTTCCATATTTATTTTATGCATCTAAGTGAAAATGGGAGTCATTAGCATTGTGCTTTATAGCTAGAGATGGCTCGTCTTCACAGTATGGCAGGTGTGAAAAGCTGCCATGTATTTAGTGCCTAAAAGATTTCCATATCAACCATTTTATTTCCAAAGAGTCAGTCGTTAAGATTTAAAATAGGGAATATCTTCCAAACAATTCTTAATTCCTATTTTATCATTATTTTATTATCATTATTCTAGTGCTAATCTCTGTACCTAGAAATCTACACAACATGCAATGGGGAAGTGACTGCCCAGGTCCTCTGATACAACATACTGGGGGTTATTTATCAACACTGGGCAAATTTGCCCATGGGCAGTAACCCATGGTACCCAATCAAATTGCTGCATTCATTGTTCTACTTGCAGCTAATCACTGATTAGTTGCTATAGCTAACTGCCCGGGCGCAAATTTGATAAATGAGCCCCACTGTATACTGTACAATTGTTAAATGATTTTGTTATGTATCTGTGAGATATATATATATATACTGTGAGATATATATTTATCCTGCATGCCAGACTGAAGGACAGGAGAACTAAGGGGTGCCTGGGGTCACACCAGCAAAATCCAGTGGGCACAGGCATGCTATGTACTTACTGCTTGCCATCGGGCCCGTGTAAGTATAGCAACACATTGTGACCTGCTGTCCCATCTTGAGCAGCTGAATGATGTGTTTACTGGCATTTGACCACTGTTAAACTAAATTCTTTGTCACTGATTAGTATAGGGTGCCCAAGATGGTCCAATATTAATTATATATGTTTGATTATGACCTTGTGTCTGGTAACATCATTAACCCAGAGGCCTGTTCAGTTCATTCTTTACAATAAAACATTTGTCCAACATTACATATTATTATCATATAGCCGCCTATCCCTTATACCTAAATAAATGTTTGTATCATCCAGGTATTGACTTTTGCTTGAATGTGTTGCTGGAGTGGTACAGGATATCTTATCTTTGCCATGATTACAAGAGCCTCGGCTGACAAAAAAATAGATTATGCTTCCCTGGACAATAATTTCTCTGTATGCATTTCTAAATATGTTACATTATCTAGAGGGTTTGGTGGTAAAACCTGCATCTAGATAGCCTTTAATAAGACAGAATAAATAGGAAGAGGGACAAGTGATCCTTATCTACTATGATAGTTTCTAAAGGATTCTCTGATTATATTCATGCTGTGTAAAATATAGATATGTTTTCCATCTTTTATTTCAGATTGAAGCACCAGTTTGTGTAAAGATAAACTGTGCAATTCTTGCAGTAATTCTTTATATTATCTCTGCCATGCACATGGGGCATATAAAATGCAGTTAGTGCACTGATTGTTACTTTGTAGCCACATTATATTATGTGATGTTCATAAATATGCATATAATAATGGTTAATAATGAAAACATGTTTCTGTATGAGAAAGTGTAGCTCATGTCTAAAGGAGAAAACTAGATAAAAATAATGAAGATCTAATGGGAGAACAACCACAATATGTTCCAGTTGAATTATAAGTTTACTAATGGAAAGCCTTCTATTGACAGCCTCCCCTAAATAAAACTTACATCTCTCCTAGTAGCATGTCACAGACGATTCACATACCTTGTTTTAATTCACTGTCTATGAATTGCCTTTACAGTTTTGTGGAATTTTGCCGCAAATTGTCTGACGAAAAAAATTCACTCATCACAATTCTCCATTACGAAAATCCCCGCTTATCAGCAGTGCCAGATTTCCGTGCCTGGTGCCTCTTTTACACACACCCCGATACCAGTGCAAGCGTGCGCGAGTGCATGCGGCTGCCCACTGTGGTGCTGCGACCCAGTGCTAAGCAAGAATGCGGCCGGGAATGCCACCACTGAAAATTTGCCGCCCTAAAACAGGGCCCTTGTGGCCTCGCCACAAATCTGGGCCTGCTTATAAATTCAATATGATATGTTTGTGAAGATTCTCATTCATCCAGATCAGGGCTGTCCAACTGGCGGCCCGCGACCCACCCTTCTTTGGCCCCCCAGATGCTGTGTCTGGTTACCATATGTAAACTTTAAAAGGTATCACTGTAGAGATAAACTGCACCCCTAAACCTCAAATTCAGACTCTAATCCCCTGTATTGTTCACACCTGTGACCCCCCTGTATTGTTCACACTTGTGACACCTCTATTGTTTATATCCTAAAGCCTGAACTGTTCACACCTGAGACCCAGACTGAAACTGCCCACATTGTTCACCTGTTCACACTTTATTCAAAATGCTAATGTCGCACCAGCACTGTGAACAGATACAAATTGGGCATATGATGGATTCTTTTGGTTGCCGCTGGCATAGGTACAGATTGGGGTTAAAAATATGATGGATGTTTTGTTTTATGCTGGCACAAGTACAGATTGGGGCCTGGAGGCAATCTGAGGGATTGACTGCCATTGGCATAGGTACAAATGGAGGCAATATGATAGGTGCTGGCACAGGTACAGGGAGCTATATGACTGGTAAGGTGGGAAATGGTAATGCAGGACTGGGTGGGGGGGCACTGATTGAAGCCTTTGCCTAGGGTGCAAAAATACCTTGACCCGGCCCTGCCTCCCTGTGTGTGCCATTCTCTGCATGCCCAGTGCTGCTTGGTTGTGCCATTCTCTGCTTGCCCAGTGCTACCTGTGGAATGGAAGCCTGTTAGGGGTTTGTTCTTGGGGTTATTAGCATTTGGAAATTGTTGTTAAGGGCCCCTAAGGTGTTTAATCATGTGTTGGGGGGGTTGTTGTATTATCCACAGGGGAGGAGGAGGCATATGGATTTAAGGGTATGTTTTTAACATGACTTCAATTTTTCACATATGAGTGATGAGGGATTTCGCTGCAGTGAGCACCAACCATTTGTTTTTTTGGTGTGCTACCACAGTTAATGTGGATATGATCTTAAAAGTTCTTGTGGTAATATGGGTGTGGTTTACAGTGGGTGTGGTTTAAAAGGGGGAGTGGCCAACACTGACTTCCATTATTGGCCCTCCTCCACATAGGCCAGTAAAATTTTGGCCCTCTGTACCACAGAACTTGGACAGCATTGATCCAGATCATGGTATATCTGTAGAAATCAGTCAAATCAACTGCACTTGCTGTGTTTTTTTTCCTTGAAGACATTTCACCAGTGATCCGTAACTTGTACATAGGATCTTTCTTTGGTATATATCCTATGTACAAGTTATTCTGAATTGAGAAAGCCAGTTGGATGACTGGTGAAACGTCTTCAAGGAAAAAACACAGCAAGTCCAGTTCAATAGGATATTGCTAGAGCATATTTGTCACGGGATTAAAAGTAAACATCTCACATTACTCTTTTTTTAACACTAAAAATCAATAGAGTGTCAATAGAGAGCATCTGCAAAATCTGCTATATCCAATTGTTTTGCAAATTTTGCCACTTAATCAGCAAGCCGATATTTGAAAGTATATAGAACATCTTATCTTTTCTGGTGTTGTTGTAAGTTTATTAAAAGATCTATAGCTTCTGGAAACAATTGTACAATAATGATTTATCCTTTGTGACAGCCCTAACTAGTGCAGCATTAAGCTGTCTGCTGAACACAAACCTTTTTGCTGCTCCTGATATCTGGAATGCCATCCCAAAATTCCTCTGAAGAGAACCAACCCTCAGTTTTTTCAGAAACACTCAAAGACTAACTTTTGGAGCACATGCATGACATTTGGTCTAGTTCTGGCACTTAATAATACAGTAATAACCGCTGTAAACATCATCACTTAATATCCTTTAATTTGTTTCTGTAAATAATCCCCCCCCCCTTCGGTTATAAGCTTCATGGGATAGAGACCTCCAAGTCCTTTATCTTCTCTCTTTGACACTAAGGGGCAGATTCACTAACTTCGAGTGAAGGATTCGAATGAAAAAAATTCGAATTTCGACGTATTTTTTGGGTACTTCGACCATCGAATTGGTTAAATTCGTTCGAATTCGAACGAAATCGAACGATTCGAAGTAAAAATCGTTCGACTATTCGACCATTCGATAGTCGAAGTACTTTCCCTTTAAAAAAAACTTCGACCCCCTACTTCGGCAGATAAAACCTACCGAAGTCAATGTTAGCCTATGGGGAAGGTCCCCATAGGCTTGCTAAACTTTTTTTGATCGAAGGATATTCCTTCGATCGTTTGATTAAAATCCTTCGAATCGTTCGATTCGAAGGATTTAATCGTTCGAATCCTTCGATCGATCGAACGAACGTTTAGCGCTAAATCCTTCGACTTCGATATTCGAAGTCGAAGGATTTCAATTCGAGGGTCGAATTTCGAAGTATTTTTAACTTCGAAATTCGACCCTTAGTGAATCTGCCCCTAAGAGCCTAATCTTTATTTCAACTCTACTTTGTAGTTATTATTATACTTTGCATTTATTACTGTAATGACCCCATTTGTTCTATTAATGTATTGTTCTGCTGTGTACATATTTAGCACTATATACAAATAAAAATATACCTACATATAAATAAAAATATACCTACATATATACAAGGAACACAATAATCACTCAGATCTGGGGTTGACCCTATAGCCAAAATTAACTTACAGCTTTAGAAAGAACACCACACGCCCAAACCTGAATACTGTAATGAGCTAACTTCTGTGCCAGCCACCATCTACAGTCAAACTGGATGGGCACATTGAGGCGGCCTGTGATTCCCTTGCCACCCCTTATGACTTCCCTGCTTCCCCTGCATATCAAGCTTCTCCCTCTACGTTCCCCTGCAGGGGGATTTGGATAGCAGGGAGGAGAATGGATAGTTACTGCATGGAAACAATAATAAAAAAACAACTTCAAAACCTTTTTCAATCTTTTTTGCAATATCTGTATTTACAATGGAATTACTTCAACAAAAATATCCCTAATATTCAAAATGTTTATTGAGGATCAAAAGCTAATCAATGACCATACTATTTGTTTTTTTTGAAAATGTCAAAGTTACATCGTTTCCTTATTGCCAGTTTTTGCAGAGCTCCCGTAGAACTTGCGATAATGGAATAAAGTGCATTACCCATGTTCAGTGGGCATGCCATGATGTTTTCAACATATTTTGACATTCTGACTTCTAGGTCAGATTATATCAATACTTTGTTTATCCCCCTGACTCTGTCCCTCAACTCAGAGCATTTCAAATATTCATGATTTTCATCCCGGCCTCTTTCAGAGGACCGCATTAATATTTAAATAGAAACCTGTAAAAAAACAACATTTTCAAACATTGAGTGAAAGAGATGCTTCAGCTGGATGAAAATGCTTTGAGCTATTTTGGTCCTGCCAAAATCTATTAAACAGTGGCGTTGGAGAGAAAGCCAGTACCCAGATGGTGTTTCTGGGGAAAGGTTTATTGACACTGTCTTTAAACTATGGATATTCAAGGCTACTGGTGAATGATTGACATCACAGTCACTTTAGGTATACTGAAAAGCCATCCATGGTCTGGAATCAGGCATTACATTCCAACTATTGATCCGCAAGGTGGATTCCTTTTTTCTGGTCTGCTTTTCATTATTCAGAGGCTCATAGCTGTTGGAAGATTCTAGGAGACGTGATTCAGTAGCATCTGGACTGCTAATGGTTGTCGAACTCAGATGATATTATGATAATTATATATTTTAGATAACGAGTTACAACTGACAACGGAGAAAGGTTTCTTAGGCATTGTGAATAAATAACTTGCTGGAGGCAGAAATCTTATAGTCTGAGTATTCAATCAAATGCAACATTTTTTTTTTATTTAGCATGTCATATATCAGCAGTGATTGGATGTCATGTATGATAAACTGGGGAGGTTATAAGAATACTAGCAGCAAAGAGACACAAACATGCAGGAATTTACTCCTAAATAATGCCATGTGAATCAATGTATCCTCTGCTGTGGGAGATTTCAGTGATCATTAGCTAAAATAATGGACGAAAATAATGAACATTGATACAGTGGCATCAAGCCACATGGATTTTAATGTACAATTGATGCCCGTTGCAGATCACTAAGCAGCTCATACCTAAGAACAGTCCAGGGCTGTTTATGGGACAAGAGAGAACATCTTTGGTCTCCCAGTTTTTTTTTTAAACCTGCAGATTATTGGTAGGAACTAGAATATTTCTTATATGATTAAAAACTGCATCTTATAACCCACCCAGTTTTCAAAGCCCCCCTAATTCCCAGCAATGTATTGTATATGACATTCACTCACTGCTGATATACACAGAAAAAAAAGATGTTGCATTCAATTGGATTTGCAGACTATAATATACTATAAAGGCATATATGCATAGCATCAACATTCTAATGAGGTTCTAGCCTGACTGGTCTCCATTATGCTTTGATTGGTGAACTGGGTTGGTAGTCAAAATTAGATAAAATGTGCTTATTTGACAACTTCACCAAATGAATGGATCTTACCATGTATGCCCAGTTTAACACTAATATTTGGTGCATGAGGCACTAGAGGTTTGACTGCAAACATCCCTATTTTATCATTTCGTTTTATTCTGTTTTACAATGGGTATAGAGTTGACAACTACTTTTGGGCAGATACAGTATCAATCATGCAGGACCTTCCAAGAGCCCATATGCAGACCAATAATTCGTTGACTTTGTCTGGATGACACAGTCAGCAATTTTTATTGGACCATTTATGACCAGCTTTTCATTACTGATTCCTGGCCAGTTGTGAAATAGATTGAAATTGAACTAGAAATACTTTTATTGATTCTTCATACAGCTGCTGCTTTGTGGCCTCCCCTTTGTTTGTACTCTCTAAATGAAAGCTCTGTAATGAAAGTAACGTGGAAAAGTGTATAGAGCGTCAAGGAACAGTTAATTGCTAGTATCGCTGTTTGTAAATGTGAGCTGATATTAGAAGCTAAAATTCTATTACTGAAGCTTCTATGTGTGTATGTTAGTATTGAGTTAATAAGGAGGGGATTAATAAGGCCTTTGATTTTTGATATGTTGCCCATACTTATAAAACATTTATACATTTCTTGTTAAATTCTCCTACACTTTAAACGGTAACTGCACTTAAGAAGAACATTTTTGGTTTGCAGAATGAGAAGAAAATTAAATTCTAATTCACTTTCCATTATATTTAAAATAAACATTTTCAGTTAAAGTGTTAACCTATATGTACATTATATTGATGAAAATATCCTGAATTGGACAAGGACATGTGTGAAGAAACACTGGACTTCGTACCCCAGCTCACAATCTCTGCTAGAGATATATTGTATTCCAGTTACTTTTCTCCATAGAATGTAGAATATAAAATAGCTAAAATAAACCAGGGTGCATTAGACATACTGTAGGGCCTCAATATTCAAAAAATGTGGGTACTTATAATCATGGCTTTTGGGATTGCCCCAGGATATGTGGTTTCTGGAGGGAAAAAAAGGGATCCCGTTCTCAGCCTCAGAACTAAAGGCCAGTTAGTCAGATGTTAGTGGTAGAAAAGCTTTTTAAAGGGGTATTAAGAGATAAGATACTTGACTTCATTGCAAATAATAATACTATGAGTTTGTGCCAGCATGGTTTTATGCGTAATAGATCTAATTTAATTTCTTTTTATTAGAAGGTGAGCAGGGACCTCGACTCTGGGTTGGCAGTGGATGTTATCTACTTACATTTGATACAGTACCACACCGAAGGTTACTGGTTAAATTAAGGATTGTTGACCTGGAACATAGTATTTGTACTTGGATAAAGAATTCTATAGTAGTGCTTTTAAATGAAATCTTTTCTAATTGGTCTTTTGCTTTTTAATTTGTTTATTAGTGACCTGGAGGTGGACATTGAAAGTACAGTTTTCTATTTTTTTGCTAATAATATTAAATTGTGCAGAACTATAAGTTCCATGCAGGATGCTGCCACTTTGCAGAGTAAATTGAAAACTGGGCAGCAAACTGGAAAATGAGGTTCAATGTTGATAAATGCAAGGTTATGTACTTTGGCAGAAAAATATAAATGCAAGTTATACACTAAATGGCAGGGTGTTGGGTGTTTCCTTAATTGAGAAGGATCTAGGGGTCTTTGTAGATAATAAGATGTCTATTTCCAGGCAGTGCCATTCTGTGGCCGATAAAGCAAATAAAGTTCTGTCTTGCATAAAAAAGGGCATTAACTCAAGGGATGAAAACATAATTATGTCTCTTTATAGGTCCCTGGTGAGGCCTCATCTGGAGTATGCAGTGCAGTTTTGGACTTCAATCCTTAACGGAATTGTTCAGTATAAAAATATAAACTGGGTAAATAGATAGGATATAAAATAAAAAACATTTTCAATATAGTTAGCCAAAAATGTAATGTATAAAGGCTGGAGTGACTGGATGTTTTACATTATAGCCAGAACACTACTTCCTGCTTTTCAGCTCTCTTGGTTTTCCACTGATTGGTTACCGGGCAGTAACCAATCATTACGCCACAACTTTGGCGGCAGAGAAAATATTTGCAAAACAGTTACAAATTTAAGTTACTGTCAACAATATTTCCATCAACGATATTTAACCTTACACAGTGGGCGCACTCATGCAAACACCCATCTCATTTGCAAGCCATTTACGAAAATGTATTCACAATGCAAATTTGCAAAAATGTGAAGAGGGGCAGAGAATTGCAATATATTAGCGTTCAGGAAAAAGTATGTGCAGTACAAGCGTTTGCGAATAAATATGAGCTGCACAAACTTTATAAATGACCTCCAATGAGCTATGTGCTGAATTCCACATGGACAAGACCTTAATATAATCAATACTACATTGATACTATAAGACATACTATAAGACACTTTGAAATATATGACATTGCCAATATATGACATTTTATCTTTAACCATGCTATTTAAGAACCTACTTTATGGATACTGACATGATGGCTTAATTTGTTTTATGCTCACATTATTCTTTTAAAGCCTGGCCATTTACTATGTTAGGAGGATAGCTAGGAGCATGCTACTTACGTATATTGTCATGATCACTGGCGAGTAACAATCGACTGTCTATGTATTTTTGCTTCAAGCTTACCTTGAGGGTTTTATTACATTTTATATTCTTCTTACCAGTTTTTTCTCATTTCCTAATATCTCCCATGTTTTCTTTCTTCTTTCTCCTTTTTTCTAAAGTTTGTTTTTTCCTCTGCCAAGGTTTCTATATTCTAAGGCTACCCCAATTTGGTGCAAAAAAAGGGAATGGCATAATCTGTCTTTATAGATTGTTGGAGTGGGATTTAAGGTGAATTTTAACTGCTCTAGAATCTAGTATACCCTTGAAATCATAAAGCATTTAATGTTACAGTACATTGGTTATATATGTCTTAAACCCTTTTTGAGCTATGGGAGCTTGAAATTAAGTCCACGAGGTAGGCTTTCATGCAAGAAGTCTAATACTGCTATTGAGTGTTGTATCACCAGTTCAATGTGTTGTAAAAAAGGGATATGTCTGTGAAGAAAATGAGTAGTAACGGGTAATAATGAGAGTAATGATCCAAAGTGGAGGTGAAAATGTGAAAGAAAACTCAAAATGTCTGTACACAACTAAGACAAATTAAAGGCTTCAAAACATGACATAGTTATTATTATGAGAGATACATGTATACTGCCCATACATAATGTGCTCACTGGGAACTTGCTGAACAAATATTGGAGAAGTCTCAAGTGCATTGGAAGACTTGTTCTTGTGATAAAACACATTTCAACATTGGGCCTTATCTAATTCTAGTGCAGTTGATCTAATATCAGACACTTATGAAAAGGAACATTGGGGAAAATTAGACAAGGCAAAAATATTTCTTAAAAGGTATTTACAGTTCTCCTTGTAGAAATGAAAAAAGAAACTGTAAAATATGTTAAAGAAGAGTTATCAGTGCTGAGAAGTTCAGTTCCAGGAAAGAGGTTTGAGCAGTGCAATGTAACCTTGAGGTACACAGTATTATATAATTGTGTGACAGAATATGGCCTTCTAAAACAAGCCTTATGGATAGTGATGGGCGAATCTGACCCTTTTCACTTTGCCAAAAATTCACAAAATGGCAAAAACTTGCCAAAATGCACTAAAGTCTATAGGCATCACATTTTTTTTGATGTGTGATGCAGCAATGTGCAATTCATGGGAGCCAAAGGGTAAATAAGGATTGTGGTCAAGATTCAGGCAGAAGGTTCAAGGGCAGGCAGCAACTGGTCATGGTCAGGTACAAGGCAGAGGGTCAAAAGTCCAAGAATCCATTAATCAATAATTATATTGCAGCCAGGGACAGCAAGAAGTGCAACCTATTTTTGGGTATTGAACCAATATCTTGGCTTTCCTTTTATTTTGAATTGTCTTGCCACTTTCAGCGCAATGACTGGTGTGGCTCGATGGCATCATTAAGCAGCCATGGGTGCCGCCATCTTGCTGCCAAAGTAGAGTGCTCTGCAACGGAACACATCTGAGAGCTAATCCCTTTCCTCTATGAGGTATGTATGTATAACTTTATTTGTAAGGCGCTGTTAAAGAGGATGAAAAGGCAAAAAAATAAAATCCCATTTTTACTTTCTTAAATGAAAAAGAATCATATCTCCAATGTACTTTAATTAAAAAAGTATACTGTTTTTATATAAAAAAACCTGACTGTATGTAGTGAAATTCCTCCTTCATTTTACTTGCTCTGACTGCTGCGGATAGTAAACTTCAGATTGTACCTAACTGCTCTGCAGGGAAACAATCATACTTTCAAATGGCAGGGGGGACTTCCCAGAACTCGAGCAGCTTTGTTTGTTTCCCTGTAGAGCAGTTGACTGTGTAGGGATTCATATTGGATTATATTTTTGCCTTTACATCCCATTTTATGTTTCCAACTCCAGCTGCAGGGACAAAGATCATGGAGCCAGATAAACTGGGATTTTCATTAAAGGATTATTTTGCTGCAGCCACTGGTTCTGCAGAGTTTGAGAAGGTATGTATTAAACAATACAAAAACTATAAAATCCACATAAGATTACATGACAATACATTACCCAGTAGTGAAGTTTGCATAGTCTGATTATTAATCAGTCTTGCTGTGTCGGCTTCTGGCAGATGTTATTTGACTTGTGCTATTTTGATAATTTATGACAATCCCGAAAATTAGCCTCCCAACTTAAGCCCAGACCACACTGAGCATGTGCATGGTTTTGGTCTTGCGAAGATATTTAACAAAGTTTAACAAAAGATGGTGACCCCCTGTGGTCAATTTTGAAAGCATAAATCATTTGTTTTACAGTATAAGGCTTGTGGTGCAGTAAGTTAAAGTTTATGTTTAGTATACAAAATACAGCATTTCAAATTTAAAGAGTGCTTCTTACAGAGGAATTCAGGGATGGAATTCCAGACATAAAGAGCAGCAAGATAGAAGGGTTGGAGACGAGAGGTGGCAGTGGATGTGAATGGTGTGAGAAGCTTTTGAAGAGAAGGTGGCTCTGAGAGGAGCAGAGACAGCCAGGAATGTACAGTGAGACAAGTGAAGTGACAAGTGACGAGTGAAAATGTAGTGGAGCAGAGGAGTGAAGACTTTGAATGTTAGCAGAATGATTTTATATGCTATCCTCTGCTTAAAAGATAGCCATGCTAAGGATTTTGGTTGGGGTTGAACAGGTTCCCTCTTAGGAGAGAGCAGGAGGATCCTGGTAGCAGAGTTTAAGATTGATTGGAGGGGAGAGAGATGGGAGTCAGGAAGACTGATTAGTAAAAGATGGCAATATTGTATAAACGGGATATGATAAAGGCATGGATTAGTGTTTTAGCTGTTGCTTGTGAAAGAAAGGGGTGTATCTTGGCTATATTGAAGAGGAAGAAGCAACAAGCTTTGGCAGTAGTATTATCATTAGAGAAGGCGAGGGACTGGTCGATAAACCCCAGACAGTATGCTGATTTAACAGGGTTAATGGTCATGCCATCAATAGTAATGGTCAAAGGAAGAGTTGGGCTACAAGGAGAACAACTGTACAGGTATGGAACCAGTTAACCAGAATGCTCGAGACCTGGGGATCTTTCCATAATTTGGATCTTCAAACCTAGTCTACTAGAAAATCATGTAAACATTAAATAAACCCAATAATCTGGTTTAGTTTCCAGTTAGGATTAGTTATATCTTAGTTTGGATATTGTACAAAGTACTATTTAATTATTACAGAGAGAAAAGGAAATCATTTTAAATAATTTGGATTATTTTGGATAAAATGGAGTCTATGGGAGACAGCCTTTCCGTAAATTCCGAGCTTTCCGTATAACTGGTTTCAGGATAACGGATACCTGTACACAACCTTAACTATTTGATTTCTTTATACTATATATTGTGGCTTTATTCATGCTGAGTGTTATCTATTTTTATATTTTAATAGAACTTAAATTACTTAAAAAAATACAGGGTGCGATCATTCAATAATCTGTCTAGATTACAGGACTAACTAGAAAAATCAGATATATCATAATATGAATCATTATACAGTATGCCGATAGGTTTGGAAATAATTAAGTAATCAAACAACCAGTAATACAAATACATTTTGCCAGATATATATCCTGGTTTACAAATTAAGTGACAAATGAAGGTATTAGTGTAGATATTAACGTGATACTGTTAATTTATGTATATAGCCTTAGTTATCAGTTTCATGTGTCAATATTGTGTCACAAAAGAAATATAATAATAATTCCAGAATTGTGCATTGTTCTTTGTTTTCTTTTTTTCTGTTTAATGTAAGACCATTAAACATGTATACAGCCACAAGTTGGTGCTGTTTGAGTGTACCTTCATAAGTATAACAGTAACTTGTATATATCATGCCTATGACTAAGGGTGGAAGTACCTGAAATGCGTAAGGTTTTGATGCCTTTTCCGACCTGACCGGCAGAGTGGTATAGATTCAGGAAACAAAAGTGTATTCGGGGTCACAGGCCGAGTCAATACCAAACAAGCTGAGCAGTACAGTCGCAGAAGACAAGAACATAGTCAGTAAACAGGCCGGGTCAATAAGAATATGCAGCGTAAATACGTAATCCAGAAAAATGGTCTAATACAGGCAGAGGTCAGGACAGGCAGCAAGAAAGGACTATTTGAATTTCGAGCCAAACTGCTATGACTTCATCTGCGCCGCCGCTTTAAACCCAGAAGTGAGCGGCGCGACTATTCATTTACTATACGCATCAGCGCTGAAAATAGAAGATGTGGCAGGCGTCACCATCGCACCACCAGGGTGAGTTCTTACAGGGACACTGAGGAACATGCGACTTTTTCTTTCCCTTGAAACACATAGTGGAGCTCTAAGAGCGTTGAATATATTTTTTTAATTAAACAACCCAACCCACAAACATGCTTTCATTGTCAAACAACTTTGGCCAGTGTAAAGTATATTGAATACGATAAATGACAATATATACTGTATCCAGGGCCAGAACTAGGGGAAGGCACTTGCCTAGGGCACAAAGCTGGGGGGGGGGGGGGCCATGGCACGTACCTTCTCTGCCTCCTACCCCTAGTCCGGCCCCCCTCTCCACTCTTATGCCGGCTGTTCCTAGCTGAGAGGCAGTGCACCTATCTGTGCGCATGCCTAGGGCCCCTGGCCAGCCTGGCCCAGCACTGACTATATCAGTACATATATTTTCTTTAGAAGAAGCTGCAAGAGAGATTACGACTTCTGGTAACCAAAGCAATGCAGAATGTACTATTTTAGAAAGGTAGGCATTTACTTACTGTACAGATTCTCCAGGTGGTGCATGAGGGTTGCTGTAGGAACATTATATGCTATAGGAAATTGTATATACAGTGTGTATATTATATAAAATAGTATATGTATGTATAACTTTGAACATGCTTAAGATTATGATTTATGCACTAAAGCTGTCTTCAAGCTATATGGTTAATGCATGCAAAGAAAATTAAGCATGCAATTGTATATTGTCTTTTAGAGAACTGAATCAAGCTTAGCTTCCATTTGTGGCAGAAACAAAAAAGAAAAAGGCTGCCCTTTTGCCAAGTGGGTGAGACTGAACTCTATAACTTGCATTTCATTTTGACTGTCAGGTCTAGAGCAGGTGGAGTGAAAACAAGGCTGTTTGATCTTAGACCAGAACTGACTTCTTGGTTATCTAGGGAAAGCATTTTGTGTGGCATAATGTTCTGCAACCTCGGGGCACTTTTGGACATTATAAATATTTTGAAAATAGAATTGCTTCCTAGTGATTCCTTAGCAGTATTTTCTTTCCTGCTACATATCACATACGAACAAGAACAAAGATTCATTATAAAAAGCAGTTGCAAAATTATGCAATTTTAGTATTCATCATGATTTGAAACCAAATACAGGTATAGGTCCATTTTCCAGAATGCATACATCGCTACACTTCACCAGGTGAAAATTCACTCAGACAACGATAATCTACTAAAATGCGAAGCTGCGTCCAGGGCGCCAAACACTGGTGAATTTTCACTAGCATTACGTCGGCGATCAAAGCAAAGATGC
This sequence comes from Xenopus laevis, assembly GCF_017654675.1. NCBI lineage: Eukaryota > Metazoa > Chordata > Amphibia > Anura > Pipidae > Xenopus > Xenopus laevis. Next base: position 77,300,925 of record NC_054374.1, read on the forward strand.
GCTAGCGTTCAATTATGCCTAACGCAACTTCATTAGAGGTCTTTGCTCAGGCTAATTTGCATACGAAGGGAAATTATAACGTTTAATGGACGTATATGTTGCAGCAAATACATTAGAATACACAAGTCCAGGGAACCTTAATAAAGAAGATAGAGTCATTATGATGCCCTACACATGAGCCCACTGTATAGTGTGTATTCCATGTGTTAGAAAATGTATGGGGGAACCCGGTTACCCAAAAAAAAATTTTAAGGACTTTTGCAGACTATCACTCTGAAAAAAGGAAAAGACACTAAAAGATTGAGGAAGATCTATGCACTCCAATGCAAAATTACAGGCCTTATTGCACAAGGGGAAAGCCATCAAAACAGCCTCCCAGCACCCTGTTAATGTCCCTATTACTACCTAATACCATGCAAAGTATGCCCTACTTAGCAAAAAAAAGAAAGCAAATAATAATAATAATGATGATAATGATAGCATATTAAGGACAAATTAGTGACGTTTCAAATATGTTGTCACTGTGGCACCATGCAGTATGATTGTGTAGAGAAACAGCTGCATGTATAATGAAGATTTTGCAAATTAATTGTAGTGAACCTGCTGTTCTTTTTAATAAATAAAAGCTGAGTCCAGTGAATATAAAAAAAAAGGTTTTAAATCTATACGGCAGACCATTTCAGTTCATTTCTTTGGTTGTGATCATGGCCCGCTTTCCAGAAAACCAAAACAGGATTTTCCCCTATTAAGGCAGTCAGTACAAGCACTGACCACTCATCAAATCTCAGTTTTGCCATTATGTGGGTGTCTGCTTCTTCTTTTGCAGACCCTGTTGACACACAGCATAAAGCAAATCTATCTTTTTCTACTGTTGGTAGCATTCAGTGCGTGCAACTCTACTACATCATACTGATGTGTCTTATAATGCATTCCCCTCCAGTCTGGAAGTAAGAAGAATGAATCACTTATTCTCCATTAGTCTCTTTACCCTGTATACGTTCCAGCAAAAAGGTAGCAGACCTTCTGCCCTCATTAGCAGAGCATGCCAGGTCAGTGTTTCAGGATCACAAGCTCACATCTTTGATGAGCAATGCATATTATTGTCAACATAAATTATTAGCTTGCTAAAGCTGTAAAGGTGATTGAAACTGATTAACCTTGTCCTTTAAACGCAGACACACTCTCCCCTATCTGAGTGTGCTGTGTCAAAGCCTAGCATTCATATGACTCATGATGAATATAAAACCTCTGTAGATTGATTTCAATACCACAAAGGGGCACAACATTTCTTTAGTCATAAGGAACCCCAGAATGAGACAGAAATAGGGAGAAGAGGAAGGGATTGTATAAGCTGTGACAGCACTGATATACTTTAATTTTTAATCCAGCTACAGATGCAAATATCAACTGGGATTTTTTAATGAAATGAATGTTGAGAGTGTGAGGTGCCAGAAAACTTTAGACCAAGGTCCTACTCTTCAAACTATTTTTCCTCCTATCACAAAGCCTCTTAATTCTACTAGTCTCTTCCACGTATTCAGCATCTTTTTTCCCATAAATAAGTGGGAGTTACCATGAAATAGGCCAAATGGTTAGAAGCAGGAGGCTCCACTGACACCTGGGTCATCTGAAAAAAAGTTGCCTTAAAACAATGCATTGTGGTTATAGATATTGCACTGATTAGCAAAACATCCAAAATTCCCCTACTGTGTGTGCTGAACAATGATGTGTATTTTCATTTTACCCTACTTATTGGTCATATAAGTCACATTTATCACCCATTACTACACCTGATCAATTTACAATGCTATGAAAGTTGAGTATTTCTCCTTTTCCAAGGACTCAAGACAATGCCATGCAGTTTCAAATATGAACTATTTATTACAATATTTATAAAGACTACCCATATTAAAATGTCTATTAACATTAAACATCTCTACGTTTAATGTTTAGTGCTATCTACAAACCTAATACTTGCAACTGGAATTACTTATACAGATCTGTATACCCATAGTTTAGATCTTTTATACCCAGTACGGCAAGGTCCATCTGTGACTGCCAAACATTTATATTTTGTCTCTGTTAACAATTAACCAGATTATCATTTCAGAGGCATTTTATTGCACCTAACAATAGTGTTTGACAAGCGAGAAAATATTTAATTGTCATCCTGACACTTTATGCTTTACACCTCTGACAGTTAATAAGGGACCATAGGATCTAATTAAGAAGGGTGAGTGGTAGTCAGTAAGGAGCACTGCTGAGTGGCTGGACAGATGCCGGTGAATGAAAGCTCTGGGCTTGCTGCCAGTATAAAAGCTTCAAGGGAGAAATGAACATGGAATTTCTGTATGTTTGAGAAACAAAAGTAGTTTGTTGGATGTGTTATGATTTTGAATGAAGAGAATTAGACTCATCTGTAGTCATCTTCAGAAAAGAGAAGTGTAAGGACTGCCCCTCTCTACTTGCCTAGCAATGAACCGGAAGCACACATTGCAGACAAATGTTAACTGTGCAAACTGGAAAATGAGGTTCAATGTTGATAAATGCAAGGTTATGCACTAATTGGCAGTATGTTGGGAGTTTCCTTAAATGAGAAGGATCTAGGGGTAGATAACAAGTTGTCTAATTCTGGGCAGTGTCATTCTGTGGCTACTAAAGCAAATAAAGTTCTGTCTGCATAAAAGAGGGCATTAACTCAAGGGATGAAAACCTAATTATGCCTCTTTATAGGTCCCTGGTGAGGCCTCATCTGGAGTATGCAGTGCAGTTTTGGACTCCAGTCCTTAAGAGGGATATAAATGAGCTGGAGAGAGTGCAGAGATGTGCAACTAAATTGGTTAGAGGGACGGAAGACTTAAATTATGAGGGTAGACTGTCAAGGTTGGGGTTGTTTTCTGTGGAAAAAGGCGCTTGCTAGGGGACATGATTACACTTTACAAGTACATTAGAGGACATTATAGACAAATAGCAGGAGACCTTTTTACCCATAAAGTGGATCACCGTACCAGAGGCCATCCCTTTAGACTAGAAGAAAAGAACTTTCATTTGAAGCAACGTAGGGGGTTCTTCACAGTCAGTACAGTGAGGTTGTGGAATGCACTGCCGGGTGATGTTGTGATGGCTGATTCAGTTAATGCCTTTAAGAATGGCTTGGATGATTTCTTGGACAGACATAATATCAAAGGCTATTGTGATACTAAACTCTATAGTTAGTATAGATATGGATATATACAGGGGAATGTAATAAAAGTCGCAAAGAGCAAAACAATTCGCACCAATAAGACTAAAAATCCACATCTCGCAATGTAATATTGTTCCTTAAACTGTTATTGCATTGCGAATTTTAATTGCGCATTACGAATTTTAATTGCGCACTCATAAGAAGTGCTTGAAGGTGTCGTAATCTTTTGGAGCAAACATAACGACTTTTTCAGTAAGAAGTTTTATTACATTGACAGCGCATTGGCGCAAACTATAAAATTCGCAAACGGTCTTTCACTGTCGGAAGTGGTTGCTAAACAGTTTCCGGGCTCGCAAAAGCTATATTAAATTCGCACAAAGCAAAATTTGTTCGCGCAAAGGCATAACTTTTCGCATTGCGAATATTTTTTCCGTTAGCGATTTTTATTACATTCCCCCGATAGAATTTAATTAATAGTAGAGAGGGGTGTGTGTATGGATGCTGGGTTTTCATTCAGAGGGGTTGAACTTGATGGACTTTGTCTTTTTTCAACCCAATTTAACTATGTAACTATGTAACTATATGTGCATTATAACAATATTTATTACACAGAGCTGCCCTTTTCTCCCTGCCATGTAAATCAGTCCCCCAGTCCAGGAAAAAATTTAGTTTATTTAGCTAATCTGTCTACGCCCAAGGCAAAGATGCAATGTCTCTAAGAGTAGTAAGGCCCCACAGTTAAATGCTAAATTATTTTATTTTTATAAAACAAACATCAGAGTGCATGAAAATCAGCCCAAAACAGATTTTGTGCAGTAATTATGTATTAACATAACATAATGATACAGTAATTCTGTATTGGTGTTGAAGCAAAGAGAGCAGAGTGAACTTCATTTCAGACAGACAGTCTTTTCACTTAGTGCCGAATAGCTGCCAACAAAAAAATTGTTTTTATCCATACATAGCATGCAATTCTAAGAGCCAAATTAATGTAAAGGACTTTCTGGGAAACCCTACCCCTTCAACCTTTCTGCTTCTGGAACTGGAACAGAGGTAAGAAGGAGAATGAGAAGGTAGTCATTTAAGTACTGTTGATATGAGTAGCTTCCAGGTTTCCTGAAAATAGCGGCATGAAGTAGTAGTAACCAATTGTTACTGTACAAGAAAGACTGTTCAGAGCTTCATGCAAGCTCCAGGGGTCTGATCCCTTGTTCTCTGGCTTAATTATATTCTACCAATCCTGATTTTAATTTCCAGTAGGAATCAAATATTATTATCCCTAAAAGTTATTAATTTTTGTTTTGAACTATGGCAAGCAAACTCCACAAAACCCTTTAATCCACACTACTCAAATCCAGGCTCAATCTTAACTTTGAGAAGGAACTGCAAACACTTGTCTGTCAAGCGCTACATTCTATTCTAACTTTGCAGGTTTTGCAAAGTATGTTTAATGGTCTATCTTAGGGCTCAACTCCACGGGAGATTTTGATCAGATTTTGTGGGTCCGATTTTATGCAACAACACAAGATTTTCAAGGATGCTATGAAATCTGATCCCCCACAGCTGTATTGTAATATCAGATGGTGTTTTTTGTTCCTGCATTTACATCTGAAAAAAGGATTTTTAATACCATCAGTTTTTGTTTTGTCAGATGCAAACTTGTCGGATGAAGAAGCAGCATGCTGCATTTCCATCCCACAGGTGTGTCGTGTTGGATGGCAAATGGTTTCATGTAGTTTACCTTTCAGATTTTTGTATCAGTCCCATTATTTTTTAACACACAGGACTGCATCTGGCTTGTAGGATGTGTTTTGTTGATCCTACCACCATCCTACAAAATCTCCTGTAGTCCTTAAGCTGATCTTACATGAACCTGAAATTGCCCCCTTCCAGCTTAGGTTCAGATAGATGGAAACCCCTGAAAGCTTTAGTGAGAAATTTAAGGCTAAATGCTCGTCGAGGCATAGGAATAGGATGTAATTTAGGTGCAAGTATGTCTGTCAGCCATAAGCAGGAAAACAAATTTTACAAAGTACTGCACAGGTAGCCATATAGGGTCCCTTTTTCTGTGCTCGAGTCGGAAGATTTTAAATGGGAGAATGCAGCTTTACATGCTATTATGTTCTTAAGCTACAAATGTGCTGTAGCAGTTCATGTATTTTATTTCTGGCCATTGCTGGATGATAAAGTATCTCTAAAATTATTTGCTCATGCAGGAATAAGATAAACGTGTTATGTGACCACGCTAAAGATATATTACCATCAGTCTCTTAACACTAGAGGATTTACTTAGGTCTAGTTCACATGGATGATTAATGTAAAACTGTGATTAAAAATCCCATATAGAAATTAATTTCACAGTAGCTAAAGGTGTAACTGCAACCCAGCACACTGCAGAAAATAGGAGGTTATCGTGTATCATGAATCTTGTACCATAACAAAATAATGAATGCCTATAGAGAACAGTACACACTAAAATTAAAAACAGTTAATAAAACTGCACAGAAATTACCCACTTTGTCACAAATGATATGGCATGTGCAAAAAAAAAAAAAAATGTTCCCCAATGAACACAGGGACCTAAGATATAAAAAATAAATAGCTTAGCAACCACTGGTATAATCCAGTAAGCACAATATCATTGTGATGATTTGTCCCTAAAGATTGACATACTATCCTTTTGCTTTCTTCTTTATTTGAGAATAGACACAAATCCAATTTTGAAGCATTTCCATTAAGAAAATGAATCTGGGATACTCGCCAAAAAACTTCCATAATGTCTGAGATGGTTGGGACAAAAACTTTGTCTCTTTGTGACCTAACCTTCATCAGTTAGTTTTATCTTATTGTGTCTAAAGGTGGCTATACACTGGCCAACCTTGAAGGTATCCAATGCACAAATACTGTAGAGTGTGGCTATACCAAAAGACTATACCCTAAGACTATACCCAAATACAGGGGTGTGGCTGTGGGTAACCTGTCTGCTCAGGAAGCAGGGAGCAAGTAGGAAGTGAAAATGTAGCCTGTTCATTGAGTTATTTTTTGTTTGAAAGAGCAAAGAGGAGAAAGAATCAGATATCAGTGTGCGAAATTCCGAATCCTTGTTGGAGGTTCTAGAATTAATTATTTTGGCATTTTCTACCAGAACTGTTAAACCTACGTATATATTTGTGGATTAGCATCAGTTTCCTTTTTTGCTCACAGCCTCTTGGATGCTGCTCCCATTGCCCTTAAATCAGGTGCTTCTTTTTGAATCCCAGGCTTGGAGGAAAGTTTTGGTTATATAAAAACTAGGTGTACTGCCAAACAGAACCTCCTGTAGGCTGCCAGTACACATAGGCGCTACCAAAAGGGCCAATCACAACACTTATTTGGCACCACCCAGGAATATTTTTTATGCTTGTGTTGCTCCCCAACTCTTTTTACATCTGAATGTGGTTCACGGGTAAAAAAAAAAAAAGTTAGGGATCCCTGCTCTAGGACATAAGGTACACTGCAAAATTTGAGTCATGTCTTCCTGAATGAATGGCTGCTGTTCTAAAAGTGTCTGTGCAACACCAACTGTTACAATACTGACAATGTATACAGCTCAGCAATAGTCCTTCAAACTGCAAAATGTATTGAAGCAGTGACAGAACACTTTCTAATCTGAAGAGGTAATCTCTAATCTGCCAATCCCACACCAGTATAGCAGTGATCTGTAACAGATAGTAATTCAGTTTTAGCCATATAAAGTACATGATTTAATGCAGGAATCAAGGTAGTCCAAAAACAAAAATCCTACCTGTATAAGAAGCAACTTTGCATTACTTTTTGAACGGTAATGTCACCATAAGGCAATGTAAACATAGGTGATATAATATAACATTTTTCTAATGCATTATCTTATTTGTGTGCTTGGATGATTCAACCTTTTTATACCCTTCCTTTTTTAAAGTTTTGGTCTATTATGCATGCACACAAGCTGCCAATCACAACCATTCTGTCTGTCTGTCTATGAAACTACAGCCCTGCTATGATGTTGTGTTCCTGTAGCACATATCAGAACTAAAAAAATCTGAACTGGGAGGTACATAACCTGAATTAAGCTATATGTGATGTAAATACAGATGAAGTAACCCTAATACATATTCAAAAGGAACACATTAAAAAATATTTATTGGGGATAAAAAAAATAGAGATATGGGACCAGTTATCCTGAATGCTCAGACCTGGGCTTTTCCAGATAAGGGGCCTGAAGTCTACTGAAAAATGTATTTAACCGAATAGGATTGTTTTGCCTCCTATAAGATTTAATTATACCCTAGTTAGGATCAAGTACAGGGAGCTGGCTAATTATTTCAGAAAAATGGAAAGTATTATTAAAAATTTGAATTATTTGATTAAAATTAAGTCTATGGCAGATGGTGTTTCCGTAATTCAGAATTACGTTATGTCATGAATAGATAAACTGTTTTGTATAGTTTTTTTTACTTTACTTTTAACAATATCAGATGTATCTCAGTTTGCACCAGGTAATTGCCTCTTAAACATCAGAAATGTAACCCTCAGGTACCTGCAAAACCAGTGCAGATAGGTGTACTTGTAAAAAATGTAAACCTTTTCTGACCTTTCATCTGTCACTGGTAGTTTTATGGTTCCTGTTACCTAAGAAGATTGAGAACTTAGTATGTTACTTAGTATGTTTTAATGCAGAAATACTGGGCCCCCATAAAAAGTGATGAGTAAAACTGTTAGCAGGGCTTAACCTCTTTCTTAGGTCCTACCCTTCAATTACAGTTCACTTATACCAATAAATGGATCTGTTGGAGAAAACACACTCTAAAACTAAAAAGAAGTATTTGTTTACAAAACTTGTCATGATTACTAGCGATGAGTGAATATGGGCAAAATGGCAAAAAATTGCGAAACGCAATGGGGGTCCAAATAATTTTGATGCACGACAATTTTTATGCACGCGCCAATTTTGACGTTCACCAAATTTTTTTGACATTGTGGATATTTCATGCATTAATTCGCTTGTGTCGAAATGCGGAATTCATGTCTGGCAAATTTATTCGCCCATCACTAGTGATTACTCAGAAAATATCACTGTCACAGATACTCCAGCATTTCTGTGGTCAAGGTACTTCATGTTGTCAAACCCCTGATTGCTGCTTCTTTTTATTATGGTTGCGTTCTAGATCTCTGAAGTGGCTTTCTGTATCACTGCTAGATCATTCATAGGTAACTGCACATCCATAGTTCTCTTCTGAGAGATATATAATTGCTTCACTTCAGCACATAGGCTACGGAATTATCATGCTAGTGTTTAGTAGAGTGGCCTCTCTTAGATGATCTAGTCACTTCTTAGAGTGCACTGAAATCTTACCATGTGTTATCACCAGTTACAGGGTTGGAAACAGGTGTAGGAATGGTTGGATGGAGTCATCATGAATAACCTTGTGGATGTGAATTTTGAACATCCAGATCAATATAGGTATGTATTAATGAAATGTAATAAATAAGTAGAACAACAATAGCAGAAAACAAGTGAAAAAACAGACTGACTAAACAGTCCAGAAGTAGAGGCATGCAGCATGCAAAACATGCCCATCTGGCAGGCAAGAGGTCAGAGCAGACAGTAATAATTGCTTAAACCAGGTCAGGGGTCAGTAATGGAGAATGGGCAGGAACAAAATCATCAGGATAACTCAATGATTCAGCACAGCTGTAAGGAAGAGGCAAGCATAAAAAGTACCTTAATTTGCAAATTGCCTGTGACTAATCCAAGTGACTATTAAGCTAGAAGGAGCACTGACCTGTCAATATTAATTCCATAGTTCTAGACAGGGTGGTCCTGGTTTGTTTCCAAGATGATTACCTCTGAAGCTTTGCTGGTTTCTGCTGGGAATTATATTGATTGGTCCTGTGTTTACCCATGCAGTGACCGGGACACCAGTGTCTCCTGGCAATATCTAATTTGCTACTCTATTTATCACTTCATATGAAGTTGACGAATGGTGTAAAAGGCCTTCTTGACCCATAAGACATACCATAATATAATATAATTATAGAGCAAGAAAACTTAGAGGTCAGGTATTTGATTTTCTAGTAATTTTAATCATCAGTTTGATGTAGGTGCCTTTTTAAGACATATTTTCATAACAGCTAGTGCCACCAACTGGCAGGATTTACCTAGAGTGTCCAATAGTTAGTCATTGTATAGCCACAAATACTGTAGGCTGGCATACGGTAGTGGTTGATGTTAATTGTTCCTTCAGGTTGCACGGATCCCGCACTGCAGGTTTGATGGTTCCATACAGCAGACATTAATGGGAGGAATGTTGGTCTCTGGGCCTCCCATCCATAAAAGAATATGGTTGCTTTGCTTAGGGTGGATTTAGGTTCCAATAATAGGTTAAACCCATGGTGGTTCTTCTAGTAACTCCCAAAACACTACCCGGTCACTCACAACCCCCTTGAAATATACTACCTTATTCACTGACTTCCCTCAAACCTCCCCTCAGAAAGATGGTGCTATTTTATGTCTTTGTTCTAATCCCCATTCTTGGCTCTATGGGGGAGGTAACAAACAGACAGGTATGAAATTCACAGTAGGAAAAGATGCTCCCATATTGAAAGGTGTTTAAAGTAGCAGACAAAATGGTACCAGAGCCTCTAAGACCTATAACAAGATTACTACCCAAATTACACTATAATTTAACCCTTTATATCCTGTAACATATGGCACTGAATCACATGAAATAAAGTTATACAAGTATAGGATCCCTTATCCAGAAACCCGATATCCAGAAAGCTCAGAATTACGGAATAACTCCTTTTTATCCAAATAATCCAAATTTTTAAAAATGATTACCTTTTTCTCCGTAATAATAAAACAGTAGCTTGTACTTGATCCAAACTAAGATATAATTAATCGTTATTGGTAGCAAAACTAGCCTATTGGGTTTATTTAATGTTTAAATGATTTTCTAGTAGACTTAAGGCATGAAGACCCAAATTACGGAAAGATCCCTTATCCGGAAAAATCCAGGTCCCGAGCATTCTGGATAACAGGTCCCATACCTGTACTGAGAATTAGTGATGGGCAATTTTATTTGGCAAGCGTGAATTAGCGGCAAATTTGCCCATATCGCCGCTGGTGAAAAATTCTCGAATTTGCCACAACAATTCGCCGGTGTCGAAAATTTTTTGGCAGCGGTGACATTTTGACACCGGCGTCAAAGTGTTTGCGACGTCGACAATGGTTCCAATTTTGCTGCCCATTGACTTTAATGGGTGCCGGCGTCATTTCAAAATCTTTATTTTGTGAATTTTTTGCCAGTTTGGCAAATTTTGAGGGAAATTAGTGAAATTCGATGCAATGTGAAACAGGACAAATTCACCCATCACTACTGAGAATACAATATACTAGAAATAGCAAACAAGCCTGACAAATGGTATATGGGTCAACTAACATTCTGGATAACAGAACCATATCTATATTAGTATTTATTACAATTTTTGGACTATAATGATTCAGTGATTCTTATATCAATGCATTTTTTTGCAGTCTTACCTATTCACTATTATGCATGCATAAAAGCTAACCAATTAAAATGTACTTTGTACAGGCCTGCTATGACCCTTTGGTCCTAACATAAATAGAAGATGAGCAAACCCGTGCATAATAGCAGAACAAAACATTTAACAGTAATTAATTACTTTGTTGTAGTTCATAACCTTTAAGCACTGTCTTGATTAGGATGTCAAATGTTGCCCCTTATTCTTCTTTCACCCAAGATTATCCTGAATCTGTCTGCAAAATATACAAATCCAGGGGGAGAAATGCCATGTCCAGATAAGTGAAAAGCCAAAAAAACAGTCAGCACTTGTAAATTTAGCAATAATTTATTTGAAATGCAGGTTAATTATTTTTGCCAATATATCACAAATGTGCCATTAATGGCACAAACCTGGAAGGCAGTGTGAAAACACAAAAAGTCTTGAACTTTGTGTTTTACTAACTACTATCCAATGGCAGTTTTAAAGGTACATCAACATTGCACATTTCATTAAAGAAATTGACTTTTGTATAATTTTTGGAAAATGTGGATATGTCTGTGAATTATTAATGCTATAAATTGGTTGGAATAAGTTTAGATTTTTGCTATTTATAATGTAAGCAAGTAAAAGTCACAAAGAGATTTAAATTCACAAATTTAAATTTCAAGGCTTTTTGATTTACCACTGTGCAAACTGTTTCAACTGGCCTTTGAGCAGAATGCTCTCTGTATGCCCATATAATTTGAATCTGCATGAGGATTCCTGCCGGCATTAGTAAAGCATCAGAATGCGGGTGGCACCTAACCTAAATGTAAATGGGTCAAGCATATGAAAAGGTGTAGCACAAAGTCCCAACTGGGATGACTCACATATCAAATCCACGTGAATAGGTGAATACTAGGGGGGGGAAAAAAGCAATTTTTGGAAAAAAAGGTTAAATTTCTTTTTACATTTACCCTTTAGAGCACTGAGCTCACTACTAACCTAATCATTTCAAAGTTTAGCTATATAACAATGGTTAGTTGATTTTAGCTTTTATTCAGAGCAGAATTTTCCTAGAGCAAATATTTTCACTAACCTGTTTTTTAAGTTGGAGATGCTGTTTGGTTACCCATCAAGTACATCAAGCTCCCCCCTCCATTATAACTACTAAAATTAACCATGTCTCTGTTTAATAAAATTGTGCCATTTGATAAAATGTTGGTGTACATTGTGGTTTGTGGTCCAACAACATGAAGCAAACAGTGTTTAAATCCCTTAATTTAAATCCCATTAATTTTTCCAAGGTATCTTGAAATCCTTTCCTATTCCCTACATACTGTAAATCTTTTCTGCAGAATGTTTTCCATTCCAATGCTTTTCCTGCTGGTTGATGAATACCAAGAGTTTAAGGTTGTAGACACCCTCAACTCTAAGGGGGTTATTTACTAAACTCAGAATACCCGAAAATCCCCAAAATCCGAAAAATCCCTGATTTTTTGTGTTATAATAGGCTTTTAAAAAAATCACAAATTTTTCAGAATTTATTAAACCCAGAGGGCTGAAAAGCCTGAATATAAAAACACGGCATCTCAAACCTGTCGAGGTTGCATAAAAGTCAATGGGAACAGTCCCATTGGTTTTTGGTTGTGTCGGGGGTTTCGGGCAATTTCCCAATGTTTTGGGAGCTTTCAGGTAAAAAAAATCAGAGTTTTCGGGGAAAATTCATGAAAAAATCGTGAAAATCTGAACTTTTCCTGCAAAGGTAATTTTGGGGAAAATGTAATAATAAATAAGCATTAAAAACACAGCAGCTTAGATCGGAGTTTGTAGCAGCCGATATTGAAGTAATTTTGGACCTTGATAAATAACCCCCTACGAGGTTTAGAGGCAAAGTTCAGTGCCTTTTTCACTGAAAGTGATTCGGTTTGAAGAGCAAAGCTAAATATATGTTTTGTACTTGCACTGTTAAAAAATTTCCACACCAAATTCCTTTTCACGCCTTCGAAGCCTGCAGAGTGCTTTGGGAAGTAGGCATGCTGTCAGACACTCTTCCAAAGTCTGATTAGTGATAACTGTTCATATGTTAATTAAATAAAAATAGCCTACTTGCAATATATAGGTGGACTGTGTCGATGGAGCAAGGTCATCTGAAGGAAGTTGGACTTCCAGGTGGTGCCACATAAAGTCCAATGCCTCTAAAGGGGCTGAAGGGGGTTGATAGTAGAGTTTAAAATACCCAAACGTATACAGATAAGCATACATGGTTATTAATGTAAACAAGATATTACCAGCATAGAAAAGCACATATGGTTATTAATGTAAACAACATATTACCAGTATCCCAAGCGAAAAAAGTTTGGTATATCACTTAATTGGTGAAGTGGCAACTCTATTTCCAGAATTTGAAACCAAAATGTAATGTACTTTAAGTAATGCAGAGATTGTTGTCAGGTCTCCTTGTGCTCCTTTTGCACAAAATGTTAACAGGTTAAGAATTTACCGTATTGGGAATACTACTTTATTTCAAGGTTAATTAACCAGTCTGATATAAATCCGGAGCTCAACACAATACACCAGGCTTTTTTAGTAATTTTGTAATGTGTGTTCCATATAGAAGGGCAAGGTTCAGTAGAGACTCATCTGCACCTCATTGTGCTTGTGAAATCAAGCCTCAATGTTCTTTTCACATGAAACCAGTTAATGGGCATTGCACTGTAATGATTTTCTGCTGTGATCGACCCAGGCTGTGTTCACAGGGTTGACCTGAGGTCTATAAACTGAATAGCACTGTCTGCTTGCAGGAAAAATGAACAATTTTATTTAGAATCACAAACAAATCATATAAATATATGACACAATTCATTGACACAGACTGACAGATGATAGAGACAGGTGGACAGACAGAACATGAAGACTAGGCTCCAGATAGTATAGTAGATGCAAAGAACACCTGGTGGAGTATAGAGGGACACAGGGCCACAGGGTATTGATTACAAGCCAGTACAGACTGAGGGGAAGAAACAGATAGCAGTAGTGTCAGAGACAAAAACTCAACAGAAGTTTTTTTGCCATATTTATAATGAATTTCAACTGCCAGTATACTGCACTCCAATATAAATATTATAAGGAAATGCTATTAGTGATGAGCAAATTTTTCTGGCAGGCATGGATTCCGCTCTGCACATGTTTTTTGTGAAACTGCAGGAAAATTCCACCATGAAAAATTTTGCAGTGACAAAAAAGCTGCCAAGACAAAAATGACGCAGAGAAAAAAAAGTGACCACAACAAAAAACAACCATTGACTTTAATTCATTTGGACAAAAAAGTCGCTGCGACAAAAAAGTCGCTGAGACAAAAAAGTCATCAAGACATAAAGTAGCCAAGACCAAAAAAGTAGCCACAAGAAAAACACCCATTGATCTTAATGCACGTGGCATGAGAAAGAATTGTTGCACACGTAAAAAAAATTGTTGCATTTAAAAAAAATGTTGACACCGATTGACTTTAATGCTTTTTGTGAATTGTTGCCAATTCTCGAATTGTTTTTGCAGTTCTGCAAATTTTGGATTAGGAACAGGACAGATTCACTCATAACTAAATGCTACCCATCCTATGGATAGATAGATAGATCTAAAAAGCATGTCTACCCTTTTTGGTGCATAATAGGTAAGCCAAATAAAGCAGACCCCATGGTGGTTAACAGTTGTATTACTCAGTATTCTTTTTACAGTGTAAATATCAACATTTCTCTTAAGCGTATTATTACCTATAGCCCACATTTTATGTAAACCCTTGAAATGGTGCAGCAAATAAGTTATCCCCTTATTAGTTTTAACTAGTGATGGGCGAATTTATTCGCCAGGCGCGAATTCGCGGCGAATTTGCGCGATTCGCCGCCAGCGAATAAATTTGCGAAACGCCCGCAAAAATTCGCCGGCGTCAAAAAAAAATTTTCCGAAAAAACGGACGTCAGCGTCAAAAAACGGGCGCCGGCGTCAAAAACGGGCGCCGGCATCAAAAACGAGACGCCGGCGCCGTTTTGCGAATTTTTCGCCGTTTCACAAATTTTTCCCCATTTCGCGCGAAATTCGCAAATTTTTCGGCGAAGCGAAACGGCGCAAATTCGCCCATCACTAGTTTTAACATACTTAGATCTTTTTAGGACCCCACAGACTTAATGGATCCAATGGATTCCAAATGTATTGGTGACAACATCAGCATAAAGCAATAGAGATTACATGTTCAGTCATTTAGAAAATAAATTCAGCCATTCAGTGTTTACCAACACACTGTGAAGAAACAAAGAAACGTATTTCTAAGAAATTTTCATGGTATAAGAATGTATGCATCTTTTATTCCCAGCCTCCATTCACCTTACTATATTCTGCCTTTGATCTTTACTTCTGCTAAAAGAATCTGTAAGGTCTTTGCTCTTGAAAAGACTGCTCTTGGTTTGGATGGCAAAACACTATTAAGCTGACAATATTGCCCAAAGCTCAGTAAGACTCTTAGCATAGAATGCAATGTGTTACTTTTTAAGGCCATAGAAATGCTTTCTTGAAAACCATGGAAAGTGCTATTATCATTTTAAGGAGAGTCTTTACATGATACCGTAAGGGGGATATTTATCAAAATCCGAATTTATTTAGATATTTTCTGAAAAAAACTCAGACCAAATCTGCACGGGTTTTTTTCAGCTTATTTATTAATACACTTTCCCGAATATATTGTTTGCAGGAAAATACCCGAACAAATCATAAAGAATATGAATTTTGCAAATTTTTCCGAATTTCCACCCGAAAACCAGAGCCAGAAGGGAAGGGGGAAGGTGGAACCAGAAGAGTTCTGTGTGCTGGAAGACTTAGAGGCCCATTTATCAAAGTCCGAATTTATCTCAATATTTTCTGAAAAATATTCCAACCAACTCCACACAGGTTTTTCCCCTTATTTATCAATACACTTTCCTGGGAAAAAAAACTGAGAAAATCGAGAAAAAACTAATCGTATGAATTTATTGGATATTCCCCCAGAAAACTTTGGTTTTTTTCTAAAAAACCCCGAAAACGTTGAATTATTGCACGAAACCTATCGCAGATCAAAAAATCTTTGGGATTTCTCCCATTGACTTATATGCAATCTTGGCAGGTCTGAGATGCCGGATTTTCAGATTTTGACCTTTTCCATCCTTGGGGTATAATAAATTTCAAAAAAACCTTGATTTTTTTTTCCACTAAAAAATTTGATTTTATACTAAAAAAACAAATTTTTGGAGTTTTTGGCATTCAGAGTTTAGTAAATAACCCCCTAAGTCTTTGCAAGATACTGTATAACACACAGAAATTTAAAGTGGGCCCTGGCATTCAAGTACAAAAGGCCCAATCAACTCAACCACAATTCCAATAAATAGCGACTGTCTGTGGTATCATACAGGCATGTGCCAGAATCTACAGATTGCCAATCCGGGCATGCTTATGCCTTTTTGGCAGTATCCTTCCTAATGTGATTTCTGGAAAGAAATAAGGTCCCTTTTAACTTCTGCAACCTGTTATTGCCAGTTTGTTAAAGACAGATTTTTCATTAGACCATACTTGAATTAGTTTATCTGTTTGCAGAAGAATTTATCAATTACCTTGAGTAATGAGTGGGTGCAAGAGACCAAATGGGAAAACCCTGAGAAGAGAAAGGTCAGCTGAATCTTTAAATTTATCAATTACCTTAAATGAGTAGTAATAAACACTATTGCCAGAATGTTTATTCAATATCTGTACAAGATATGTTTCTTAAAGTCAGAGTTAATCAAACCCATATAGTAACTCAAAGCTGCCATGCTAGTGGCTGCAATGTGTATCTGTGCCACAAGTACTTCTTTAGTTGGTGGGCTGAAGGAGAATAGAGTTGGTTGAAAATGTTTGTTGCGGTCACTTCTGTTTGCACACACTTTTTTTGGGTGTGAGTGTGCTCCATCAGTTAACATAAAGAAGTTATTTCTGCAGAGAGAATGCTATTGGATCTGGCTATTGCAATCTAGGCACCCGAAGGGGTTAAATGAAGAGTTTAGTATGGCGTGCTATTTGTGATAATTTTTTAATGCTGTCATTCAATTTTTCAGATAACCAGGCGGCATGAAAATTTTCAACAGGGACAGAATTTACCTCCCTTCTCCCTTCCCTTCATATAGGGTAAGATAAGCATTGGATGTATAAACTATTGCAATTTTTGCTGATATGGATTTCTTCAATCCAATAATTGAATAGTTGGTTACATTGATTAAACAAAGTTGCCTTTTATGCTTGCTAAAGGAAGTGTACTCTTATCTTTGGAGTGTCATTTTCAACTGCTTGTTAAAGGAATTAACCTCTTAAGTCTGGACTGTAATGAATTACCTAAGGACAATTCCTGCGTTAAGTATTCAAAATGTGTTCATCTAAGTGTTTTTAACTTATTATGCTTTTTCAACAAGAGACTTCTTGTATAAAATCATTTTTTCTACTAAAATTTTTCTACTAAGAATTTTTTCTACTTAAATTTTTTTTTCTACTTTTCACTAATGGACTTTATGCAAAGAAAGTTAATCTTTTGTGACCAAATTTGGCTTATTAGAACTTAATTGGGTTTGATTTGTAACCACCCATTATGTTAATGACTTTTTACGTGCTTTACGTCTTGGATGTGTTAAATTGCTAATTCTTTCACTATGTTTTATGCTTGACAAAGCGGACATCCCCGAAACGTTGCACCTTTCTGCCAATAAGGGTATAGTGTAAGGGTATATCCCTGCGCTTATCAGCCTTTGAGTGCAAGTGAAATTCTTGTTTCTACGTTGGATTTGGAGGGTGCCGATCCCTCCTTCACTGTGCACCAGGCGCTCAGGATCGAAGGCCAGGGTGTGCAAGCGGTTCTCCTCTCCATCAGTTAACACTGGCCCCTGTGAAAACACTGGAGTTAAAGTCAAGGTGGCATTCACTTGGCAGTAGCTCCAGGGTTCCTCTGCATCAATAGCTGCATTTGCGCATTATGTGTAACAGGAGTCTGGACTAAAGCAATGATACCAATAGAAACTATATGGAAGTGCAACGAGTGGCTTTAGATGTGACAGAGGACAACACTCTGTGTGTGCAGATTAGCATAGCAATAGGCAGTGTAGGACTCATTTAACAATTATTTATAAAGTGAATGTGCGCTGGCAACGACTCTCCTTCTCTCAGTGTGCAGCTAATGGCTTTTTATCATATCTAGCAGCTGGTCAACTCCAGAATGTAGGCTAGACTACTTGCATTTGTGATATAATAATATGGTAGAAAAGCATAGCAATGATTAAGGGTATCACTTTTACAATATTATGTGAACTAAAATGGCCTCCTGAAGTTAGATCTGCAATATACATTGCCCACCCTGTTAGAGAAGATCCTTTCAACTATGCTACAATTGTTCCTAGAAAAAAGGCTCCTATGTTTCCAATGTCTTCCAAACATGGTGCCTGGACAGCTCCTTATATACCAAGGGGAAGACTGGGAGGCTCAGATCCCATTGGTTGATGTGGAAGGCAAAGGGCTAATTTTTTCTTCTGTGAAACAGAATGCATGTCAAAATGGCAGCAACAATTGTAACTGCTGGTACAACCTGCTCATTCCTACCCACAAACAATGCTGCAGGTTATAGAATGAAAGTATACTAATTATTATTATGTTATGCTATTGTAAAAATGAAATGAAGAGCATTTTCTATCTTTGTGATATCTTTCTGGGGCCTTTTATTTAGTTTAAGAACGAGCAGAACAAATGTACATATTACACAATCACAGTCCCAGTTCAAATAATGTATTCCAATGAAACACTTATGAAACAATTAATATTTGTGCCAGAAGTCATATTTATGGCCATCCTAACTGAAGGAAGTTCTAATGCACCATAATTATTTCATTTTAGTGACACACAGGAACAGATGAATCATCTCATGGAGGGACAGCAGGGTACAGTATCTTAGTTACAGGATTTTAATTTCTCTCTTTTAAGAACAGTACAGTAGTTAAATGCAAGATTTTTTAAGGTAAAATAAAGTTTCAGAAATTATTAGGGGAAATTTGCTTCTGCAAGTTCATTGAGCACAATCAGAATGTGTTTTTTCCCAGAATTTTGACATCATTGCAATCACTTCGGGGAGATGCACTTGTGCCTACTGCTATTGCATCCAATTCACCAAAATTGCTAAAACAATGTGCTTATTTTATCATAAATCAGGTGCAATTGTGCAATGGGAGCCATTTCAGTGTGTTCAGTGTGCATGTGCTGCCTGGGCCCAATTCCTTAGTACACAAGTGTGTTGCATCTATAAAGGGAGCCTTGGATCTCATATCAGGTCAGGATGTGGGGGTCGCTTCAGGGTTCCCTGCATTAATAGGCATTTGTATTTTGATTCAAGTACTTTTAATGCAAGTGATTTTACGTGCAAAATTGGAAATTGTAGAGACTGCAACTGTACTTTTTGTCCTATTACCTTTGTCTTAGTTTTGAAACTCTTAATAAAGAAAAACAAGAAGAAAATACTTCTACTTATCCTTTCTTTGCACTAATTCCTTATTAGGCTCATTCTAAGATAATTTGCACTTTCACAAAGAGTCTCTGTAAGTACTGTATTTAATTCAATGTAAGCAGATCAGCCTGCCAGACTGTTTTAAGGATTCTCTTGCTTCAATTGTGCCACTTGCCCTGGGAGATTTATTCTTAACAATCCATCCCTTACCTGCCCACAGACAAGGCCATACCTGGTCTAACACTTTCTGTTTTTATCATTTAAAGGGACATTGCCAGAGGGAGCTGGGCAGGGCTGACATGAGTGTTTAAAAAGAATATTTGCAGAGGGACAGAGAAGGATATGTTGTAGTGTGAGGATGCAGGCAACCTGCTAGGAAACATTTTGTAAGTAAATCCATACAGGTTTCAGGCCAGCCCATTCAACAATACATAAGACAAAAGAAAGTATTTAGTTAGTACATTTCCCAAACAAGAAGCCATTTCCATAATGGTCTAAAGGAGCACAAATTATTAACACATCCTTGCATGCAAAAAGTAGAAATGTATACTGGTGTGGGGTACAGGGTGTAGATGATTTAAGGGAGATTGTGGCTTATTTTGGGTTAAATGGATTGATGTTTTGATCAGTGGCCTAATTTGCAAATTAATTGTTATTGTGATTAGAGTCATAAATTCAATAGGAAAGTTATTACGCAGAGAGAACATGTGTTTTTATGAAAAGTTTTCCACTGCTTCTTGTCTTCTGAAATAAGATTCTTATCTCTTTTTCAAGTTTAATATTCAATAAAAATATTTTTTTTCAAGACTGTTATAGGGAAATCTGCTCCAATAGAACAAAAATAGTCTTTTTTTTTGTAAGCATAACCATCTGGTTATGAATTCTATACCCCATTAATTAAAACATGTGTTAAATGGACTGCTTGGACTAAATCTGTTGTAGATTATTTTAAGTCTTACAGTTTTTTTCCCTCAAGTGTTGCTAAAGAGCCTTTAGAATTTTAAGTGTTGCATTCTTCAACAGTCTTTAAGAACATATATGTATGTATGTATCATAATATTGCCTATAGAATAGAAGGACAGGGGTTCATGCAGAGATAGATACAGTGACTAGGATGCCATGGGCCCATGGGAAAAACCTTAGACTGTGGGACCACTTTCGAAACTATTTATTCTACTAGTCTCTTTTCTCTACATACTATACTCTAGTCTTGCATTATTAAGCTTTGTTGTTCTCATACAGAGATAGAAAATGACCATGAAATTGGACAAATTGTTAGAAGCAAGAGGCCCACTGACACCTAAGCCCACCAAGAGATGTCCTGGTATCCCAAAGGGACAGTCTGACACTGGATGGATAGATAGATTAGATAGATAGATTAGATAGATAGATAGATAGATAGATAGATAGATAGATAGATAGATAGATAGATAGATAGATAGATAGATAGATAGATAGATAGATAGATATTGATAGATAGATAGATAGATAGATAGATAGATAGATAGATAGATAGATAGAGATTGATAGAGATTGATAGAGATTGATAGAGATTGATAGAGATTGATAGAGATAGATAGATATTGATAGATAGATAGATAGATAGATAGATAGATAGATATTGATAGATATTGATTGATTGATAGATAGATATTGATTGATAGATATTGATTGATAGATAGATATATATTGATTGATAGATAGATAGATATTGATTGATAGATAGATATATATTGATTGATAGATAGATATTGATTGATAGATAGATATTGATTGATAGATAGATAGATAGATATTGATTGATAGATAGATATTGATTGATAGATAGATATTGATTGATAGATAGATAGTGACAGGTCTGGACTCTAACACTACCCAAAAGCATCAATCCCCATCTTACTTGCTTAGTAAAATTATATTTTCTACACTTACATGTCTCAAAAAATGTTTCTCAGCCTCTAACCCAGTTGTTTACAGACATTTTTATTTTAATAACCCAAATGAGGTATTCCTGTCTAACAGGAAACAAGCAGCTAATTCAGTCAACTCAGTAAGTCAGTGCCAGGGTACCACCGAATAGAAGTAACCTCCAAGCAGCTGAAACAACCAATGGCTGATATCTCATCTGACTGATAAGTAGAAGTACTGTGTGCCTGGAAGAGTGGCTGTGAAAAAGGAATATAAAACTAATATCAAGAAACAGACAAGGCAGAGTCATGCTGGTCAGGGACCAGGCAACCGAGGTCAATTACATAAAAAAATAAAAAAAATAAGAACTATAACCAAACAAAGATACTCAAATGTTTTCATCAACCACTGAATGACTTTGATTCAATCACCACCTCAGCCACCTGTTTATCTTAAGTAAAGATGGTTTATAGCCAGACCACAGAAGCCTTATGTTCCCATAGTTAGTATTTAGTCAAAGGAACCGCTGTTAGAAGAAGGCTGAAAGATAAGAACTAATAGAAGCAGGAACTGCAGAATAGGGAAAGGGGAGAGAGAGAAGAATGCTGAGTATAAAGAGAATGTAATAGAACAAATTGGCGAAAGAAAAAATGAAAAGAGTATAGAAAACGACATGTGACATGATGGCAAGAGTGAAAGGGGGTATGTGGCTGAAAAAAGGATAGCATAAACGCAAAAACGTATTAAAAAATGGATCACTATTGCTGGTACCTTATAATGACATAGTAGAAAAATACCATATTAAACTGCAAGTAGAGAAGCCTCTTGCTATTTACCCCACAGATTTTTAATGTCATCACTATAGACAGCAGCTTACCATATTTATATAGGTCAACTATATCCCCAAAAAAGGCAGATCTCCATAAAAAAATGTATATACTCATATGAAATTTTTTCTAAATTATAAATAACAATAAAAATAGTTTTTATAAAACTATAACTTTTTAATACCCAAGCCCGTGACTGGCAAGAGGTGCACCGAGGTCAGGCCGACTCGCAAGTCCCGCGGATATCTGGCCAGCCTACACATCACTAGACCCCAGAATGAATACCTTACACTGCCTGCTTCCGTCTTCTGGTTTTATAAACGTGCACCTGCCCCGTCCCTTCTGTAACGTCTTCGGCTGGGTGGCCCAGGTCTATAAAAGGAGGGGAAAGCTGGATGCGGGTGGGCATGGGTTGGTTGGGGGCGGGTTGGGGTCGGGTTGAGTTTTTCTCAACCCGCGCATCACTACTGGGAGTATAGTTTTCTTTTAAAATAATGTTTCCGATAACTGAGGTTGGAACTGCAGGAGACGGGGAACATATTACTCTCTGACACGACTTGTGAAATGATATACAGTATACATTTTAGAATGAAATAAGGAAAACATCCATAACACCATATGGACATACCACAGATATACATTTAGTCACTTGCAAAAGTAAAGTGGGTGGAAGATGGAGACTAATAAAGATGACTTGTCTTCAAACTAACCCACTAATTTCCAGATTTTCTTTACAGTTTTATTCTTTATCTTTCACTAACATATGATCTAGATCTTCATACTTGTATGGTCTCAAAATAAAATTGTGGATGACTTTACAATCAAAGAGCTGTCAACCTTTAATTGTAGAAAGCTGAGAAATTTTCAGGGTCAGAAGTGACATCACGCACATGCGCACAACCACCCCTGAAGCCACAGATCCCATGCTGCGCATGGGCATATTTCCCCATTGATGTCACTGAAATGTTTTGCACAAAGTTCAGCTGTGTCTCTCTGCTTCCAGTGAATCAGCGGAGCTACTGAGTGCTTTCACCTGATACGATAAGTAGAACTGACACATTCATTTTATACATCCAACTGCACCAGAGGGAGTACCCTTCATACCTTCACCAAGGGATACATCTGTATCTAGTGTTGTCTCCACATCCACAGACAGAATTTAGTTTCCAATTTCAATGTTTAACATATAGTTGAGTCTTTCTTAGAGCATATGCTATTTAATAAAGTTTTTGTGTGTCAAATTACTGGATGTCATGAGTGTCACCAGGGTGCATTGTAGGTGTATACCCTTTAGCACAATTCTAGGGCACACCTCGGGTGGGATAAAAATAAACTAGATATATTTTGCCATTGTTTTACTGCTGTCATTCTGCATATAAGCCAGCCTAATTAAAATGCACTAAACCACTTAGGTGACTGATCAGGGTTCCAATGTATTTTACATAGTTACATAGTTAAACTGGGTTGAAAAAAGACAAAGTCCATCAAGTTCAACCCTTCCAAATGAAAACCCAGCATTCATACACACCCCTCCCTACTTTCAGATAAATTAAATATACCCATACCTATACTAACTATAGAGTTTAGTATCACAATAGCCTTTGATATTATGTCTGTCCAAAAAATCATCCAAGCCATTCTTAAAGGCATTAAAGGCATTAACTGAATCAGTCATCACAACATCACCCGGCAGTGCATTCCACAACCTCATTCCAAGAACCCCCTACACTGCTTCAAATGAAAGTTCTTTTCTTCTAGTCTAAAGGGGTGGCCTCTGGTACGGTGATCCATTTTATGGGTAAAAAGGTCCCCTGCTATTTGTCTATAATGTCCTCTAATGTACTTGTAAAGTGTAATCATGTCCCCTCGCAAGCGCCTTTTTTCCAGAGAAAACAACCCCAACCTTGACAGTCTACCCTCATAAGTCTTCCATCCCTCTAACCAATTTAGTTGCGTGTCTCTGCACTCTCTTCAGCTCATTTATATCTCTCTTAAGGACTGGAGCCCAAAACTGCACTGCATACTCCAGATGAGGCCTTACCAGGGACCTATAAAGAGGCATAATTATGTTTTCATCCCTTGAGTTAATGCCCTTTTTTATGCAAGACAGAACTTTATTTGCTTTAGTAGCCACAGAATGACACTGCCCAGAATTAGACAACTTGTTATCTACAAAAAACTCTAGATCCTTCTCATTTAAGGAAACTCCTAACACACTGCCCTTTAGTGTATAACTTGCATTTATATTATTTTTGCCAAAGTGCATAACCTTGCATTTATCAACATTGAACCTCATTTTACAGTTTTCTGCCCAGTTTTCCAGTTTAGACAAATCACTCTGCAAAGTGGCAACATCCTGCATGGAACCTATAGTTCAGCACAATTTAGTTTCATCTGCAAAAATAGAAACAGTACTTTCAATGCCCACCTCCAGGTCATTAATAAACAAGTTGAAAAGCAAGGGACCTAGTACATAGCCCTGCAGTACTCCACTAACAACACTGGTCCAATTAGAAAATGTTCCATTTACCACCACTCTTTATAGTCTATCTTTTAGCCAGTTCTCTATCCAGGTGCAAATACTATGTTCCAGGCCAACATTCCAGTAACCTTTTGTGTGGCACTGTATCAAATGCTTTAGCAAAGTCTAAGTAAATCACATCCACTGCCATCCTAGAATCGAGGTCCCTGCTTACCTTCTCATAAAAAGAAATTAAGTTTATCTGGCAAGATCTATTACACATAAAACCATGATGGCACAAACTCATAGTATTATGATTTGCTATGAAGTTCAATATCTTATCCTTTATATATACCTTCGAAAAGCTTTCCTACCACTGACATCAGACTAATTGGCCTATAGTTTTGAGGCTGAGAATGGGATCCTTTTTTGAATAGAGGCACCACAATAGCAATTTGCCTGTCTCTCAGCACTATGCCAGACTTCAATGAATCCTGAAAAATTAAGTAAAGAGATTTGGCAATCACAGAGCCAAGCTAGCTAAGTACCCTGGGATGAATACCATCTGGCCCCGGGCCTTTGTTCATCTTAACAAATGTTCTAATCTCTTTTGAATTTCCTCATGTGTGAACCATGCATCATTAGTTGTATTAGTTATAACTTTTGCTCAAAGTTACAACAAAACTTTAGTTATTAGATGCAATAGTATCTCACCACATTCTTTTTCTGCTTTAAGCATTGCTTTAAGTATGTGTAGACAGAGTAAACAACATGGCAGTACATGTAACAGTATATTTCTATGCAAAATAAATCTCTTAAAATGTAGTTTCATTGTGGGGCTTGAGTTTATTCTGAAGTTATTGAGCCATGTGAAGAAAGTCTGTGTACCTGTGTGCTAGGCACACAAATAATGATAATAAATATAAATATATGTGTATGTGTATATATATATATATATTAATCTATATATATATATATATATATTATAAATATATAACATCAAATAATAAAGTAATGAATGAGAAGGAATTTTTTATTGGTATCTAACTAGGGTCTAAAGAACAAATATAGTTGAGATTTGTTTTTAAATGTAATATAGTTGTGTTTGATGTTTACTTTGGTGAATTTCAGCTCCCTCCTCCTTTTTATACAGGGAAATGATGATTAATTGTTTTGGGTGAATGCATTATAGGAATCATTAGTATATAATACAGCACTTTTTAGGTATACTTTGGATATTAAACAAAGTACTTAAAGGGGTTGTTAACCTTTGAGTTAGCTTTTAGTATGATGTAGAGAATTATATTCCGAGACAATTATTTTTTGTGGTTTTTGAGTTATTTAACAGCTCTACAGTTTACAATGTTAGCAGTCTGCTAGGGTCCAAATTACCCTAGCAACCATGTATTCATGAATAAGAGACTGGAATATAAATAGGTGAGGGCCTGAACAGAAGACAATTAATAAAATGCAGCAATAATAATACATTTGTAGCCTTACAGAGCATTTGTTTTTAGATGGGGGTCAGTAACCCCCATTTGAAAGCTGGAAAGAGCAGAAGAAGAAGAAGACAATTAAAAATAATTATAAAAAATAAATAATAAAGACGAATTGTAAAATTGCTTAGAATTGGTCGTTTTAAACATACTAAAGTTAACTTAAAGATGAACTACCCCTTTCCTATGTTAGGAATCGACCACAAAACACAGTACACAGTGATAAAACAGAAAATATATCACCAAGTGCTAAAGGTGTGTAAGAGCCTGTAAACTAATCTTCAGCTTTGTATAAGACCACTAAAGAAAGTACCTTGTATAGTTTAGTAAGTACTAGAGCACAATGTTACATAACACATGTGCCTCAATAAAAACATATGGCTATTTTATATAGGCTGTATGGTTGCAAGCTGAATATTGACCTCAAAGTTATCCAGTGAGAACTAAATAGTATACATTACTGTGCACGCTGTATAAAACATACTCCCCGCAACATATTTATAGTCACCACATGACATGTCTGATCAGCTCTTCTGTACCCATAACCAATACCACCAATGGTTTGGATGCCAACTGTCTTGGTAACAGATTAAGTCTGCCTTTTTGATGAAATTTTACAACTTGCAATGTTCTTTACTATCTCGAATTTGTAAAAATTTGGGATAAGTTGAGAAATAACATACATTTTGTTTTACCCTGGGTTTGTAAAAAAGGGGGAGGAGAAGATTTGACTAAAAATAATGGGCCAGATTAATTTTTATGAGAAAATGAGTTTATCACATGAGAAGTCATGGATGAGATTCAATATGAGATGCAAATCAATTCAGAAAAACGTATCTCACTATACAGTATATCAAGTGAAAACTATTGAAATCTTTGGGAGAAAACTGGAACTAAAATAGGGAAAAACATATTTTTCCTTCAATTGAATCTCATACCTGACTTTCACGGGATAAACAGTGAGATAACTTTTTTCTCACTGAATTGAATGTGGCCCATTATTTGCCTATTATTTTATGTATCCCCTGTAGTGATGAGCGAATCTGTCCCCTTTTACTTCACCAAAATATTTGTGAAACTGGGAAAGAATTTGTGAAACGGCAAAAAAATTCAATTCAGTGAATTCAACTGAGCTAAAACACAATGGTTCTGATATATATATATCTTTATACAAATAAAATCTTTTTAAAGGATCTAAATATATTCAACAGCTACAGTGCCCATTAAGTAAACTCTTTGCTTTTTAATTTTATTGTAGTGGAAACTGTTGCAATGAAACACATAATTATGGGCCTATATTGCCACAAGGCTTGAATGGTAGCGTTGATTTGCCTTCTCTGTTATTTCACCATAGAAAAGCAAACAGTGTTGCCTTCAAATAAGCTGGGCTGTTGGAATCAAGCAATTGTCATTTGTGCATTTAAAGTTGTTGTGTGCAATTAATGAACCTACTTCTTTGCAAAATTAGTGCTGGGACCTTCCTTGGGGAGCCATTAGGCTTTTAACACATCAATCTGAAGCATTCCTATCCCTGATCTCACATTAATCATGCTGATTATAGCTTTATTTACACACCCAGGCCTGGCTAAGCCTGTCTTTTGTTAATGGAAAAAAACCCTGCTATTTGCTTTAGTTGAATGGGCTCTTGTAAACTGCATGCAATCTTGCTAATTGCTTTTCTTGATGAGCCTAGAGTCACTAATTACTAATACTTCTTCTTAAATTTTGTTGTATGTGAAATTGTGATAACTCTTCATTACACTTCATACAGTTTCTGTGATTGCTTGAAAATTAAGCATCACAATGTTGTAAATATGGAAATATTCATCATGTAAGGGCACTCAAGCAGCAGGTGAGACAGGTGAACACACTAACCAGCAGAGCTGGACTGAGAGCAAAAAGTAGCCCGGGCAAACAAAATCAAAGCATCCCACATGTAAACACACAATGCCTGCTATCCCACAGTCACACTCCCTTCCCAGAGACTATTATCCCACTGTTACTATAGGCACCATCTCTCCCTACTATACCTGCTATCCCACAGTCACACTCCCTTCCCAGAGACTATTATCCCACTGTTACTATAGGCACCATGTGTCCTACTATACTAGGCACCATGTGTCCGACTATACTTGCTATCCCACAGTCACACTCCCTTCCCAGAGATTGTTATCCCACTGTTACTATAGGCAACATCTCACCCTACTATACCTGCTTTCCCACAGCCACACTCCCTTCCCAGAGACTATTATCCCCACTTGTACCGTCAGCACTATTTTCCGTACACACAGGGTACATTGTGGAAAATCTGAAAGACTGCTGTAATACAAGTGCAACTACCAAACAAGCTCACTCAGTGACTGGCAGTCAATGCAATTGACTGTCCCCACACACACACTCACTGCTACTGTAGAACAGACAGTCTCTTCTGATCTCAACATGATGCCCCGCCTCAAGAATGGCCTAGATACAGGAGCGTGTCCTACAGTTTAACATTCGTATTTAACTGCAGTAAGTGCACACAACACACAAATAATAAATAGCATCTTTTGAATGTTTAACATTCATATTGATTATATTGAGTTTCTTTAAAGTAAATAAAGGATTATTTGAGATGTAAAACTTTTACTCTGTACCACACCACCAGTAGGGGGTTGAAGAAGATAAAAAAAAGAGTTTACAGTATGACCCTCTATTTTTTTCTTGCTGGTCAGGCCAAGCCATGTGCCACAAACTATGGGGCAAATTCACTAAAGGTCGCCAGTGAAGGTTCACTACACTTCGACAGGCTTAACTTCATTACCACTATGCTAATTCACTAAAATGCGTCTCTGTAGCCGAACGCTGTTGAAGTGGAGTGTAGTGTTCATTCGTCAGTTCAAGCATTTAATAATGAACTTTCACTGGAGTTAATTTCTGCTTAGCGAAACTTCGTTAGTACTCTTTTACGCTTAAGTCAATTCAAATAGGGTGAGTACATACAGTATAGGTCATATATCTTTATTAGAGATGTTGGTGCAAATGCTTGAAGTGGCCACTTATAATCACAAATGTATAAGGAAGCAGAACAAAGACAAAAGAGATCCTCTAATTAGCCCAAATGTGGCATGCCCCTCAAATGGTTAAAAAAAATGTTAACACAAAAATCTATAATAGTTAGAACTTTTGAAGGCAATCCTTCTTTAAAATATTAAAAAATGCCAGCATTTTTTAGAACTGTTATGATTTTTCAGCATACAGAACATGACATAAGACTGAGGGGGTGTAGCTTCATCTTATTAGTTCGCCAGATCTAAGGTGGGAAAGGAAACGCCGGTGAAAGAGGTAACATTCTGTAACGATTGTATGCCTGAATGAAAATTCGCCTGACGATAGGGTGCGAAACTACACTAGTGACAGGTTCTTTCATTAGCGAATTGTCCTCTACGCCTGTTAGTAAATCTGGACCAAAGGCTTACATTGGTGTCTTTGCACTATGTACTCTCTTTATCTCTAATTAAAAGCTGATAGATCTTTTTTCCCATGGACTGTTTCCAATAAATTATTATTCAGCTACCAGACTTCATTTTACTCCTTGCATTATTGTAACTGAATGGTATATTCTACAAATAATACATCTTTAACATAATTTTTCTTCATTAAAGGAGAACTAAAGCCTAACAAAAGAAGTAGGCTAGAAATGTTGTACACTATGTTTTGGAATTCTGTACCAGCCCAAGGCAACCACAGACTTTTAGCAGTACAGTAAAGATCTCTGCCTCCAAAGATGCCCCAGAAGCTCCCAATCTTCTTTTCTGCTGATTCACTGCACCTGCTCTGTGCTGCTGTCAGTTACTGAACTTAGGGGCCTACTCACATTATACTGTACACATATAGAATATAAATGTCACAATAGTCTGATTAGAAATGAATACAGATAATTACCACATAGCAATTTAGAAACCAGTGCAAATAGCATCAGCTAATTTTCTGCTTGATAATTTGCAATGACCCCCTAAGCTTAGCTTCTCAACAGCTGCTCAGAGCCCACTGAGCGTGTCACTGACACTTTCCAAGTTGGTGACCCCCTGTGACAAATTTGAAGTCCTGGATCATTGCTGCGATTGAGGTACAATAAGTGTATTATTTATAATATGGCATTTTTAGCCATATTCATTTTTATAGTTTAGTTCTCCTTTAAAGCTTCCTTGTGTTAATGTAATTTTTTAAATCACTTTTTTTCTGCCCATGTGCAGCCTGCTTTGGAAACACAGTTATCGCTCCTGCTTAAATGTCCCTTTTTTTGGCCAACAAGAAGAATAACATTTTCTGCACAGGATTCAGACGAAGATCTTGTTTGTTTAAAATATGGGATGCATGTGTGTGCACTTCGCAGAATGCTGTTGCCCATTCCATGTAAAGAGATGTTGATCAAGTAAATGCTTTGTAATCTCAGAGGTGAAGGGGAAATGCGTTTTGTTCAGTTTGTAACCTGCCCCATGAACCCATGTCGATGTAGTCTTCTCCTACCACATGACTGTTGGCAAAGTTTCTGTTCCACCCTATAAACCAGTCAATGGTGATGATGGCAATAAAAATTACAAGTAGCATGGTTTATTATTCTGGTGATGATAGATATACAGGCAATGTTAGAACATAAAGCAGCAAGTTAGCCCAATTAAAACTTAATAGTTTTCTTCATTTCAACTAATTTGATGTTGCTGCATTGCACATAAAGCTTTCAAAACAGCCATTACCGAACCAGATTTCACAGTATATCATGCTGTGTCATTGCATTTAGACTACAATTATATAACCAGTCGATTTGAGCCTTTCACTTTCTTGCATTAGCCCAAAATACAGTAAGTACTGATCTGCCCAAACTGACAGATGAGTAGTACACAGCTGCAGGAAATAAGAACGTCATTTGCAGGGGTAGATTTTCATTAGGGCTAGCTAAAACTAGCTAAAGTAGGTAGAATAAAGAATAGGTAAACACAAGCAAAAGCTTTAAAGACTGTATGTTATTTCCCTTTCAAAGTTGTAAGTCCCGGTACAGCCACAAAGGGATTGGCTAGGCTGAAAGGAAAAAATCCCCTAGTGGCTGTACCGGGACTTACACTTTGAATGGAAAAAGCTAAAGTTTCTAGGAGCTGTCTTTATTTCCAATCAGTCAGTGGCTGCTGCAAAGAATAGTTTCCAGGTTATGTGCCCCAGAACAGCATTTAGGTGCATTTTTTTCATTACACATGGACTTCTGCCCTCTTCTGAATTCCCTTCTTCCACTTTCCAAGAAGTAAAGGCGCAGAATTAAAGAGGTTGGGTTCAACTAAATGCAAGTTCATAAACAATAAACAAGTACATGGGGATCTGAAAGTGATAAAAGAGAAGATGGACTGGGTAAATGAGAAGACGCAAGAAAGTGGGAATGTATTGGTTATTTACTGGAGTGCCTGTATGGATGGAGAAAATATCAAATCAACAGGAATAGAGACAGGATAGAAACTAGCAAAAGAAAAAAAACAGGAGGCTAAAATTGGAGAGTAAAACAAGGGATCCGTCCTGAAAAATCTGTTTTGTAGCTACTGTTGTCTGTTAATCTGCAGTGTGCCTGTTGTGCAAAAAAGGTGCTCAGTGTGCAATAAATGCAGCAAATGCATTACAGGTACCAGTTTGTAGGCAGTATTTCCCCATAATTACCATTACCTACACTAAGGAAATCATGAAAGTGTTGGGAGTTGTAGAGGAAATAAATGTTTTATTATGAGTACCATACTTCACACAGTTACAGGCAGGCAATTTTGTACTTCCAACATGGCACGTATTCACATTTCACAATAGCCAGAGTAATTTCAGGTTGGAAAACTTCCACAAGGCAATTTCAAAGCACACTTTCTAGTCACTCCAATGTTACTTCCCACTTTCACCATCAGCCTCCAATGTCTTCATAGGGGTCCAGTAAGCACTCCCCCCCTTTACAGTGCTTAGCCCAAACACCAGCCTTGCCAGGAGCTTTCCAGTGGGATCCCAACACCTTTCATCCTTTTCTGCCATATCTGAAAGAGGAAGGAAAGGTTAAAACTAAGTAAGCTTTATCAGAAAGGTCTATATGAATACACTAGTAAAACCTCAAAGTAATGCTGCTCTGAGTCCTCTGTCAGAAGAAACACCACATTTCTTTCCTTCTATTGTGTACACATGGGCTTTTGTATCAGACTTCCAATTTTCATCTTAAACCTCCAGGGCTATGGCTTGAGCATGCTCAGTTTGCTCCTCTCTCCCTCCCTCCTCACCTCACTGCGGTAATCTGAGCTCAGAGCTATGAGCGAGCAGGGAGAGACTCAGGCAGGAAGTGATGTCACAGCAAACCAATATGGCAGCTGCTATCCTAAACAAATGGAAACAGTGTCTACAGCTAATTACTCAGGTATGGAAAAGCATTCTAAATAATAAAAATGGCATTCTAGCTTGTACTCTTGTAGCTAATCTACTGGCAATAAACTGCCTTGGTAGCTTTCCTTCTCCTTTAACTATCCACTCCAACCCTGACTGGCGAGCACCCGCTGGAACCTCCCCTTTTGTAACCTTTCTAGTCTTCACCCTCTTGGCACTTTCCCTCAACTCTATGAAATTATTTTTACTCACTAGAAATCGCTAGAAGCTCCGATACTGTAATTACCCTTACTAACTTTCTAAATAACCCTTTGGCTACATCTAACAGAAAAATATAGCAAGAATTCGCTCAACCCCTTTCAAAATCAAGGGAATGATGGAGTGGCTGGATATAAATAATAAAGTGTTGTTGCTCCAGTTTTCATTGTGGTTTAATAGGGGTTAATAACTAAATGATGACATGGGTGGTACAGTGGCTCCCTTGAAGCTATGTGATGCTTAGTTCAGTTCTGGGCACTTTTGACAAGGTGTGTCTGCATGTTCTCCCTGTGTCAATATGAATATGCTCCAGGTACTCTGATTTCCTTCCACACTTAAAAAGCATGCAAGCAATAGCTTCTAATAAAATTGACCCTAGTATGGAACCTTCAACTGTAAGCTCCACTGGAGCAGGGCCCATGTGAATGATGAACAATCTCTGTAAAATGCTTGTACATGTGTAGGCGATAGAGCAATAAAGGATATTAATGTTGGAGAGACTGACACCCAATACCCTACCCCTTGTCCAAAGAAGTCCATAAATCAGTGGGGCATTTGGACCATGTCTTTTCTACAGTTGTCCTCCATATCCCTGGTGCCTATCGATAATTATACAAGAAAATCTTGACCTAGTGCTAAATTATGACTACAGTCCCTGTAGTGTAGTTGCTCTAAGTTTAATGGTTAAAATGTTTCATCGTATGCATTTAAAAATCAATCAAATATGCTATTTTTAAAATGTATCCAACATTTTAAAAGCTTTTCTTTACCCCCAAAGGAACTAATGGAGTTTGCATTTATAATGTCATTCATTTGTTTCTGGTAGAAAATTGTTCTTCGTATCCAAGTTATATTTTTTAGCCTTTAAGTTGCACTAGCTCAACAATATCTTTCAAAAGTCAATAACTGCAAATTTTTTTTAAAGCCATTTCAAAAATACCAGTCTGGCGCATACGTTTTAACCCCTTTCAATGAAAGGTAACCCAGAAATATAGATTTAACACCCTCTGACAGCTGGAACGTTCTTGCAAGCTAATGGTTAAAGAGAAATCTTAAGACTATGAATAAAAAAAACTGTAGAATGCAATTGCATTTAAATTACTTAAAGGGGAACAGTCACCCAGACATAAAAATCTGTATAATAAAAGTATTTTTTCAAATTAAACATACAACACAAATTCTTTTTTATATTAAAACATCTATATCTGTTATAAAGGCATTTAAACATTTAGCTGTCAGTCATATATTGCCTGCCCCACCTCTATGCCTCAAACATTAAGATGGGGCAGACAATTACTTTTACATGGGAATAGGCATTGGGCCCTGATTTTAGTGCATAAACAAGATTTTGGGATGATGCAAAGTTTGTCTTAATTCCATTGTTCACATAATGGCAACTTTTTGCTTGCTGTAATTGTGGATTCCAAAACTGAAGGATACAGGATTTTTATAATTTATATAGTATAATAAAGATGATTCTGCTTGACAAACACAATAGAAAAGAGTTTGGAATTATTTCTTACAGTGACAGGTCCCCTTTAAGTATTCTTGTTCTCATTGATCCTAGAAATGATGCATCGGTAATGTAAATAGGAGAGATGACTGCTGCAAAAATGATAAAATGTAAAAAAATAAAATAAAACAGAAAACATTTGTATTTCACGTTTACCTACTTTCTGTCCCTTGAAACCAGATAATAATGTACATTCACATGTAGACAAGGGGAGAGGAGGAGGACAGAAAGGCAAATCATCAAAACATGAAAAGGAATCTATCCATCATCAATCAATTAAAATTGTTCATAATTGTCCTACAAAATTATCTACAAAATTCTAAAAGTTTATTTTTTTCCCATTTAAATACTATATATGAACAGATATAAAAATCAGAATAGACCACAAAAGAAGCATATTTAAAAACCCTCCCCACCAGCATTGTGGCAGTAAGCGTTTGTCTACATTCCCACATAATTTTCCCATAGCTTGAAACCATTGCTTTGAGTTAATTTAGGGTATTTTTTCAGTATGTAACTGAGTATATTTTGGAAGGGAATGTTTAATAAACCAGAAGTGAATGCTAGTGAAACGAGTACACACTGGATTGACCTGTGGAACGTTGGATTTTAATGCATTATGTGAATTTTAGCATGCGGAAAAATCAGTTATTGTTTTGTTTTTGCAGTGACAACTCTTTTCAGTCTATGGGAGGTTTTTTTTGCAGCAAAATCTGACAAAAAATGTTGCTTACTTTAGTGAATTTCATAGTTTCATGGTATTTAGGTCACTAGTCACCAGACCTCAGCCCATCTCCTAATTTGGATTGGAGCATGCACAGATGGTTGTCTGTCCTGCGCATGCACTGATTACAGGAGATACCCTCCAACTCTCAGCTCTGCTGGTGGCAGACTGGACAGCAATCTTTGTATTTAATTACCATAAAGCCCCCCCAAAGCTGCCACCATAGACACAGAACCACAGGTGCCTATATGGTAGACACAGCTCCTAAAGGGCCAGAGACAGCTCAGTTAGTTAGACATGCCAGTTGTCTCACCATTACAGTGGTTAATAGGGCATGGATAATATGTCATCAGGTAAGGAATCCAATGAAACATCTAAGGTTAGTCCCAGGAACCCAGTGTCGGACTGACCCACCGGGATACCAGGAAAACTCCCGGTGGGCCCAGGCATCAGTGGGCCCTCATGCTGCTAAACATGTGACCTATTTCATGGCCAATCCCCAATTAACAACGAGGCTTAATAGATGGAATAATAGATTATAGTATGTAAAGAAAAGAGACTAGGGAGGAGAATAGAGACTGAGTGAGGAGAGGAAGAATAACAATACTGAGATTGGGCCCCTGGTCTAAGTTTTTCGGGTGGGCCCCTGGTGTCCCAGTCCGACACTGCAGGAACCTAAGGAATATCAATATCAGTTACAATACTTCTAAAGATAGTCTAAAGGAAAAAACACTAGTTTGACAAATTGCAAAGCTTTTAAATGATACATCTCAGTGAGTAGTACCATTATAACAATTACACATCTGGAATATGAACTAATAACACAAGGTAGAAGGGACATTTCAGATTTCTTCCTTAGTCTCAACTGGCATTTAGCTAGGGATGATATAAAAGCGAAGAAAACGAAACTCAGAGGGTGAATCAATAATTCATGTCACCAAGTACTTCTGTGAAGGTGAGTCAAAATTGTCTACATACAATACAATAAGACAGGAAGAGAGCAGAAATTTGCATGTATTAAAACATAATGTATGTATTTATATTTTTATCATAGCGCTATTTGTACATTCAGCCTTGGATAGAAGAATAAAATACAAATAAATACAATATACAGTTATAGTCAAGATTAAAGGACATTTTTATCTACATTTTACGTCATGGGACTTCTGGTAAAGCATTAACTGTTGTGTCTCTGTATAATTGGCTTTGACAATGCCAAGAACTTGTAACAGATAAACACAATTCTTTACCCCCTGTTATATATTTCTAAGACTCTTTAGGTATTTTGTAATTCCTCTATGAGTTATTGTAATTTCTAACGCAGGCAGATTTTATTTTTTCATAACCTACTCTGAATACACACAATACCTGTACTTGTATAGCACTTTTGCATTTACTGTGTCTATAAACTATGTTTCAGTTTCTTCTTTTAAATTGTTGTATCATTAACTTCCTGCTGACATGCTTCTTATTTAATGTATTGTTGACCCAACAGTAGTTAAACACTGCCTGCATATTACACACTCCAGAATTATTACATTACAATTTATTTGAAAATTAAAACAGATTTTCCCTAGTCTGTCATTGCAGATTGTACATTGTAATAAAATAATCCATATTTTCAAATGAAAAAGCAAAGAAATAATAGGATGCAGTAAAACTAAGCAGTAATATTATAGTTGTCCCCCTCCATGGTAACGTTTTATCATGGATCTTGCAAATTTCCATGTCAGATCTAGGAAACATTGTCATCTGTCGTTCTACAGAAGCTTCTCGCAAAGAGTTATAGGACCTGTATCAGCTTGATAATACCATCTCCTCATTCTCTAATAGAGATAACCACTTTCTTTCCATTACACCAGAGCCCTGACGGACACTAATGGATTTCATACTTTCTCTGTGCTTGATCTACAGCTCATATTAGTGTGAGGATAATTTAGTGACAACAGTTTATCAATGATACAAGATAGTAGTAATCATAGCAGAGGAGCAGAATCTATTTGTGTACACAGTATATTTTCCTCCTTTTACTTCTTGTATCTTGTCTGACATGCTAAGTATATTCTCCAATTCTCAGTTTCATGGGCCGAGCTGCTGACAAATAAACTATGCCAAAACATTAATCAGAAATATATGCACTGAACCCAGTTTGTATTGCTGGAAAAGTTATATTGCTGGAAAAGTTATATTGCTGGGCCAGTATTGACATCTGTGAAATGTATTACTGTAGAATAGATGGTGATTGCTTATTTACTTCCTGAATATTCCAGGAATTATGGGGAATATTGACAGACATGACTACGTTTTCTTTGTGACCTTATTATAAATTAAGAAGAATGAACAAATATTATATTTCAAAGCTCTTTATCACCATAGGGAGCTACACTGTAACCATTGATATCCCAAACCCAGAACAAAACCCAAGGTCCCGGCCATGGCTCAGTCTTCTGCCTCGGGAGGAGCCCTCAGCTAATAAGATGCCGCTAGGTCTTAGTGTGAGAGGACCAGGGAGAGAGTTCTGGGCGAGCAAGGGAACTGCACGTGGTAGGAATGGAGGACAAGAAGCGTCAAGTGACGGGCCGGATCAATAACAAGGATCATCCAATATGTTACCAAATCAGGAACAGAAGCATAGTCAAGGTCACAGGCCAAGGTCAAGAAAAGCAGTAAAATATTGGTCAATCGGGCAGAGGGTAAAACACAGATGTCAATAATAGTAATCACACCCAGGAACCAGTAAACATATATTGGGTCATGATTCAGTGCAGGGAAGGAGTCTTTATAGGCAGCCTAATGGCTTATACTGATCACATGGGACCAGATGGACCAGACAGATAATGAGAGGTGGTCTAGTCGGCCAATGGGGATGCCTGCCATGGTGATCCTGTCTCTTCACTTGCCGGTTCATCCATGCCATGCGCTGTGCACACTTCCGAGTCTTACGCGTCGTGAGCATCATGACATCATTGCGTTTGCCACGAATTTTGAATCCAAACTCATTGCCCATTGTTAGGTCTTACTTGTTCAGTATCTGGGTGTGATTCTCTGTCTGTTTGATTCCAGTTTTTGATCCTTGCCTGCCTGACTATTCTGAACTCTACTAATCCTGACCCTTGCCTGCCAGACTATTCTGAACTCTACTGGTATTGACCCTTGCCTGCCTGACTATTCCTTGAATGCTGCCTGTACCAACCCTGGCCTGAGTGACCTTGCTTGAACGCCACCTGTACCGACCCAGCCTGCCTGACTACGCTTTTTGTCTTTTCCCTGAACTGTTGCCTTCTGTCCAAAACCTTGGAAATGCATGTGCCCCTTTGCTTGTTCAGAACATCTGCTTTGCTCCTCTCAATGTAAGACCTGGTGGCATCTGAGTAGCTAAGGGCTCCTCCCGAGGCCAAAGGTGGCTGCTACAGGTGGAAGATTGAGCCATGACCAGGGAGCTTAGCACTTGTTCTGAATTTAGGGAGCCGTACGTGACAGATAATAGCTGAACAAAACCCTGCCCTACTTGCAGTTACACGTATAGCAATGGGAGTGAAGACGGGGGCAGGGCAGTTTGCTCACATAGAGCAATGGTAAGTCAGACATCCCAGCAACACAAACGGGGGAATGTAATAAAAATCGCTAACGGAAAAACTATTCGCAATGCGAAAAGTTATGCCTTTGCGCGAACAAATTTTGCTTTGTGCGAATTTAATATAGCTTTTGCGAGCCCGGAAACTGTTTAGCGACCACTTCCGACGTGAAAGACCGTTTGCGAATTTTATAGTTTGCGCCAATGCGCAGTCAATGTAATAAAACTTCTTACTGAAAAAGTCGTCATGTTTGCTCCAAAAGATTACGACACCTTCAAGCACTTCTTATGAGTGCGCAATTAAAATTCGCAATGCGCAATTAAAATTCGCAATGCAATAACAGTTTAAGGAACAATATTACATTGCGAGATGTGGATTTTTAGTCTTATTGGTGCGAATTGTTTTGCTCTTTGCGACTTTTATTACATTCCCCTGCAAGTACCTGGTTCAACTCCAGGCAAGATAGTACCTACACATACAGGGCAGCCTATGTAAATATGACTAAAAGGTAAATAGAATCACCATGTGGGGTTTACCTTTAAGTGGCATGGTCGTTTGCCAATTGTATGGCCTTGTATCTTAAAACCACTATTTCTGAAAATGTAAGGGTGACAGTAATGGGCTCATTTATAGTGATGGGCGAATTTGCGCGAAAATTCGCGAAATGGCGAAAAATTTGCGAAACGGCGCCGGCGTCTCGTTTTTGACACCGGCGGCCGTTTTTGACGCCGGCAAATTTTTGTCGCGAATTTTCGCGGGCGTTTCGCGAATTTATTCACTGGTGGCGAATCGCACAAATTCGCTGCGAATCGCGCAAATTCGCCGCGAATTCGCGCCTGGCGAATAAATTCGCCCATCACTACTTATTTATCAAAAATCGAATTTGTGAGGTTTGTGAAATTTTTTTCTACTTCGAATAAACTTACCTGTTTGCTTACTTATGAAAAAATATGAATATAAACAACTCGATTTAATACAATTGTGAAAAAACTTGATTTTTTTGAGTTTATAGGCTTAAAAAAACTTGAATTAGTTAGTTTATAAATTCGAAAATTCGAATTAAAAATATAAAAAAATGGTCTTTTAACACTGAATAGTCGTGAGCTGATATATTTGAAGTAAAAGTAGATTTAAAAGTAGATTGTTGTTTCTGGTCCAGATCACAAGTAGTGCACTGAACTGGAACCTCAACACTTTCATACTGAGTGGTAGAGTGGTACATGCCTAGAAGATTGCTACAGGCTATAATAGTAATGTGAGGGTTTCTGCTATGTACCGTGTTCCACATTCACCACGGAAGAAAAAACAGGATGTATACTCTCTGTTTTTCTTGTAGTAAAATAGAAGCTGGGATATCATCAGAATATTTCTTAATTTCATATTTTTTATTTGATCTGTGGCCTCCATGTCATTAAAGGAATTGTTCAGTATAAAAATAAAAACTGGCTAAATAGATAGGATGTGCAAAATAAAAAATGTTTCAAATATAGTTATAAGG
The DNA here is from genome assembly GCF_017654675.1 of Xenopus laevis. Lineage (NCBI taxonomy): Eukaryota > Metazoa > Chordata > Amphibia > Anura > Pipidae > Xenopus > Xenopus laevis. The sequence continues at coordinate 77,340,801 of NC_054374.1, forward strand.
GGTAACAGGGAATGGGTAAAAAAGGAAAAGAATCCAGTGTAACAAAAAATGTAGGTAGTAAGGTAGACTTACCAATACTATCAGGGGGTCCCAGGTGCTCAAGCCCCAGACCTTCAGCTCAGGGAGGCAATGTTAGACATGTAGATTTTGGAGTGAAGTCCAGTTTTTGTGCCAGTCTACCATTGAAATCTACATGTCTGATATAGTTAGTTAGGCAAAACTGTAATGTATAAAGGCTGGAGTGACTGGATGTCTAACATAATAGCAAGAACACTACTTCCTGCTTTTCAACACTCTTGGTTTACACTGACTGGTTACCCTGGTTAACAGGCAGTAACCAATCAGAGACTTGAGGGGGGCCACATGGGTCATATCTGTTGCTTTTGAATTTGAGCTGAATGCTGAGGATCAATTACAAACTCACTGAACAGTTATGTCCCATGTGGCTCCCCTTCAAGTCGCTGACTAGCTCAGAGTTAGAGAGTTGAAAAGCAGGATATTGGATTCTGGCTATTATATTAGACATCCAGTCACTCCAGCCTTTATACATTACATTTTTGGCTAAATAACTATATTAGAAACATTTTTTATTTTGCACAGGCTATCTATTTACCTAGTTTTTATTTTCACACTGAACTGTTCCTTTAAGGTTTTACTTCCTCTAACTGGCACACACTTCAAAGTAGCAACCTCCAATGCATTATAGGATAAAATGACTTTAATACACAATTTAAATATGAGAATATAAGCGTAAATGAAAATACCTTAAGGGGCAGATTTATCAAGGGTCAAATTTCGAAGTAAAAAATACTTCGAAATTTGACCATCGAATTAAAATACTTTGACTTCGAATATCGAAGTTGAAGGATTTTTTACCGAATTTAGCAATTGAACGATCAAAGTAAAATCTTTCGATCGTACGATTAAAATGTTCAAATCGAACGATTCGAACGATTTCAGCGATCTATCGAACGATTTTCCTTTCGACCTCTAAAGACTTAGAAAACTGCTCTAGAAGGTCCCCATAGGCTAATATAGCACTTTGGCAGGTTTAATTTGGCAAAGTATTGTAGTCAAAGTTTTTTTAAAGAGACAGTACTTTGATTATCGAATGGTTGAATATTCAAACGATTTTTACTTTGAATCAAAGTCGAAGTAAATTTGAAGTCATAGTATCTTATTCGATGGTCGAAGTATCCAAAAAATTTCTTCGAATTTCGAATTTTTTTACTTCGAAAAATCCCTCAAATTCACTGCAACCCTTGATAAATTTGCCCCTATGTGTTTCAGATAAATAATCTGCAGCTCTGTTTCACTATTAAGATCACATGATAAAAACATCCAACAAGATTACATGGTAGGAGTTATAGAGTAGACTTCACAGAAAACAATTTATATCCCACTTCTTAATATGCCTTGTCAGTAACCTGTACCTTAAAGGGGCTCTATACTCAATTTTCAACATAAATTCAACCAGTTTGTGCTGGACATGACATTGAAGTTGAAGTTTCTCCTGATTTTAAATTTAGATGTTTTGAAAACAAAAATATCTGATTTAACAATAGCAGCATTTACAGTTCCTTGCTCCACATTTAAAAGTTCAACTGATTGCAAGCCCTTTTAGTAATGAGAGATATTCATTTAGTATGAGAGGTACTCATACACTGACCCACAACCGTTTTCCAAGTAGGGGACTTTCTTAGAACACATCAATTGTCAAATTGTGGGGGCAGAACCAAAGTGGCTACCACTGATGAAGGGTTGTTTAATGGGTAAATTAATTACTCCAGTTTTATACTTTAAATTTAGGTTTTTATATAAATAGAAGGAGGGGCATAAACTGTGAGGGTAATGTAGGGTATCCCAAACTCAAAACTAACTCCAAGGACCCTGGGCTCAGCTCACTCTTTCACCTTTAGCAGCCACCTTAGGCTTCAGGAGGAGCCCTCCGCTACTCAGATGCAGCCAGGATTTAGGGGATTATTTACAAAATTTTTTTTTTTTTTGTATAAAATCCATTTTTTTTTGTGAAAAAAAATCACGAATTTCAAGCGTATTCAATGGCCAGGCCGGGTTGGCAATGATCATGAATACTGTACAAAATCAGGAGACGAGAGAGTAGTCGGGGTCACAGGCCAGGTCAAACACACCAATATCGCAGTACGAAACAGGATCCCAGAGAGAAGTCAAATGACAAACCAAGGTCAAGACTAGGGATGGTCAGGGACAGGAAAGATCGGCAACAGACAAGACAATTATCTATTAGCACCCAGGAACTAAGAATTAGACCTTTACCTTGGGCAGTGTGCTATTGCATGATGATGTCACACTCAGAGTGCCAAATAAATCCTGAGATAGCCGAGCAGCATGAGAACCCGGAAGTGGCAGAATCGGAAGAGCGCATCAAGAGGGTAATGCCGAAGCAAGTGGACATGGGGGATCGTCCCCGCAGTTGGTGCAACGAACATCCCCGTTGCACCCTAACTAGACCACCAGGTAACATTCTCACAGTGAGGCCTACCAAGTAATGTCTACTGTGTGATCTTATTCAATGTATTTTATGATGTGACATTAATAGTTATGATTAAATTGCAGTGCTGCAGATGGTTTAGTTATGACTAAGGACCATGTTGGTCTGAAACTTGTACTTTCTTCTGCTGTCATGTTCTCTGATGTGATTTTAATTAATAATGGAAATATTTTTAACATGAAATGCTTTGGAGGTGTGATTTGTAAGTGTTTGCCTCCTGAGGGTTAGTTGGCACAAATGATGAGTGAATCTGTCCCATTTTACTTCACCAAAAATGTATGAAACCATGGGCAAATTCACAAAGTGATAAGAATTTGTAAAAAAAAAAATGCATAGCAATCATTTCCATGGCAACTTTTTTGTCAACTTTTTTTTAACCTTTGTTCATATTAGGTTTTCTATTTTTAAATGTGTTCCTCCATTCTCAGGAAGAGAGAGAGTAGCCTCCAAAATATTGAATTTCACTGCACAAGTCAGCCTATTGCTTGAAATAAAAGACTTAGGACCTGTGAGTCCACTTCCTATTATTTCTGAGGTTGCTGTAGGGTCAGGCCCAGACTGGCAATCTGTGGGTTCTGGCAAATGCCAGAGGGGCAGCTATAAGGTTCCATAGAAAGTCAGTATTTAGTGGGCTGGTGGGGGCTGTTTGGGCCTCTGTGTGGGCTGATTGGGCCTCTGTGTACCTGAAATGCCAGGGCCTATTTTAATTCTCAGTCCGGGCCTGTGTAGGGTGATGTGACTAAGTGCACCACTAGGAAATTCAAGAAGACATTTGAACATAAGAATCTTTTATACTTTTTATTTCCAATTTGATTCAGATTTTGAAGTTTTTCAAAGAACCAGGGAGCTGAAACTGATAATCCTATGGGCAAAAATACGATGAATAAAAAAATACTTACAAATATTGTTAGCTAAACATTGTAATTAATTCATCAGCATTTTGTCCAAAATGAATAAAATGAACTTTCTTTTGTTTTACAGTTTGTAAATATAAAAACATTCAACTGCATTACAATCCATAAAGAGCGGACAACACAGAAAATAGAGTCAATGAGTCAACACAGGTCATAAAGTTAATAAAAATCAATGACAGTGCTTTCTACTTATTATCAACAGCATCTTGTTAAATCCCCCAGGATATAATGTCCATAAATGTGTGACTGTCTAAAGAAAAAAACATCATAATGTTAGCAATGTGGTTATAATAAAATGATGCCATGCAGTTATGCACAGCCCAGGGCTTCTTGATAATAGTCCCATAAGCATATAGACATTTATGTTTAAGTTTATTGAACTTTGAAAATGGTTGTTTTTCTTTGAACAGAACATTTCTTATGCTCTTTTGCACATTTCTTCTATTTCTGAAATATTGGTGTTGATAAAAATAACAATTTCCCCAGCTTATCAAACATTGCTTGATTATTCATTAATCCTGCTAGGTATTATACAAGCGTTTTTATACGGTTTTTATATGACAGTATTCCATAATGTTTCGTTACGGGAAGACTATCTTCTACATACTCTATTTTAATCAAATAATTCAAAGTTTTTAACATTATTTTCTTTTTAATAATAAAGCAGTGCCGTGTACATGATCCCAACTAAGATAAAATAATTCTTATTAGTTTTATTTAATTTTTTTCTAGACTTGAGATATGAAGATCCAAATTATGGAAAGACCCTTTATCTGAAAACCCCCAGCGACCGAGTATTCTGGATAACATGTCTTATACCTGTATTTTTATATGACTTTAGTGTGATTGCACTTACAGCTGTATTCCTAAATGGCCCTTAGAGATTATCCAGAATCCCCAGCCTCTTGAACTGAGTGAGGTTACTCACGTCTGTCAGTATAGAAAATTCCATCTTTGAGCCCAAAGGCCTGCTACTGGACTCAGGTTTGCCCCATAATAATTTGCCATTACACAGATATTTCCATTAATCCCAGTAATTATATCAGTAGAAGTGATGTCACTTTCGAAAAGAGAACTTCTGGATTATTTTGCATAAAACAAGATAAAAAAAAAATGATTGATGTAAACTTAATCAAAGTACTACTCTGAGTTCTTCAGCAGTCTACATTAATTTTCTATTTTTAACTTGTTTTATATATTGGGGTCATTTATTAACATTGGGAAATTTTTCCTGTGGGCAATAACCCATCGGTGATTGACTTTTTTCAGCCAGTTGCGGGTAGAACAACGAATGCAACATTTTGAAATTAATTCATTCATTTTCTGGATTTAGATCCCCTCTTCAAGTTATAGTCACTCTGTGGGTGCAAAGGTAAGCTCCCATGCAAGCAACTACTCCAACCCTATTAGAGTGCTCCCTGAAACAAGTTCTCGCCATTACTTCATGCCAAGAAACATCTTTATTAAATGAAGCAGAGTAGACCATGAACTATTAAAATACTATTAAAACACTATTAAATATACCTGTCAGGAAGGGTTTACTGGGGACCATCAGTTGGTTTCTCAGGCTACCAGTAAGTCTCCTGGATTTACATTGTTTCTGTGTATTTGCATAATAGCAGAATTCTGTTAGGGTACATTGGGATACATTAATAAACTGCTCAATTTTCATGTAATAAAGCAGTGTACTTGTATCTATCACAGAATACTAGGGAGTGAAATTGTTAATCACAAACTCAAATGCTTTCCCAGGACTCAGGAGGAAGCACAATGAAATACAATATTTTGAATCAATGTGAAGATATTTTTGACTTAGATGTCCTCTTATAAATGAAATCTTTAGGATTTCAGCACACACCATCTGCTCTCATACAGTACTGCTTGGATTTCCAGACACACACTGTTACTTATTTATTTTCATTAGCATAAATAATGTGCTGTCTTGGTTCCGTAACATTCTGCTCAGAACAAAGAAATGCAACAGACTTGGAATGCGGCACATCAAAGAGGTTTCTAATTCAATTAGGAGAATATGATTTGATACATCAAAGGAACACAAAGGCTTTTAGTAGAGAGTGTAAATTCTGAAATTATAAACATTTACCTGCACGTTTTTCTTTTCCCATATTTTTTCAGACTCACTTTATAGCCCTTTGACAGCTCTTTTGTGCAAGCCCAAAAACGACGAAGACAGTAATTATTTATACGTTTAATTAAAATGTTATCATTAAATATTAATCCTTTTATATTGTACAATGAAATAAAAATTAGTTATAGCTCCAATCCCAGGAAGACATTTTTTTAAAAAAATTGCTTCGTTTCATAAATTCTGTTTTCCTCCTCTTTTAATTTTCTGGTTTTGTTCAGGTGGCATAATAACTTTTACATACCGTAGGCAGTGTAACATCCTTAAGGAGAAAAGAAGTAATTTATAATGCAATTGCATATCTAGCAACTACAATTTAAAATTGACTTGAGACCAATAATTACATATAAATTAAATGAGGAATCATGTAAGAATGGGTGTAAAGAATTTCCATTGCTACATAACCATGCAGCTTTAAAATCCAGGATGCTGAGCAATAAAAACTGACAGTAGAATAACCCATTTAATGTCAACAGATTGGGCACTTTTGCTGCATCTGGTATACATAAAATTTGCTTATATTTCATGTTCATCAGTTTAAGTGCAATTTTTAACATGAATATCATTTCCAAATTCCAATTAAAACTAAGGTGCAGTTACAGTACAGAGGACAACACAAGAATTAAAAGTAAAAAAAATGTATGTTTATTTACTGGAATACAGATGCAACATTTTGGGTTCCAACTCCCTATCAAAGGGATTGGTCACCCCCAGACATACTACACCTGGAGCCAAATATAGATTTCTGATCTTTTATCATAAGGAAAATGATGCCTCATTCTATTGATCTTTGGGAAGTAAGTGGTAATTTCTCACCAGTACTGCATAAAATTGTTGGAATTGTTGTCTGATACTTATTATGAACTCACCCCGTGTATGGCACAGGTACACTATTATTGCCTTATAGTATGGATGCCACATTTCATGATACAATTATAAAGATAGGCATTTGTCATGTAGTTTCAGTTGTCTCTTATTAGAACCAAAAGTTTACAGTTCTAGGTGGTCTTTCACTGCAACTGGTCCAGACAAAAGTGGTGACTTCAAATAATGAAGAAGCTTTGCAACCTCCAGTAACATGACTAGAGGGGGGCAGGACACACAGCCGGGCCCCCCGCCCCCTCCGTACGGGGGGGTGTGGGCCCACTAGCACCCCCTGCTCCCCCGATAGTTCCGCCACTGCCGTTGCCAGCAAAAATTTGCCAAAAATTCAATCCGCAGGGAGATCACCAATTTACTATACAGGCATAGAGGACAATTCCCTGGTGAAAGAGTACATCGCTTACTAAGTTTCACGCCCTTTTGCCAGGCAAATTTACATTCAGTCGAACGATAGTTACTCGTAAAATTCACTAAAGGGAAAATTTTCCATAACGTTACCCCTTTCGCCAGAGTTTCTTTTGCCAGCTTAGACCTGGCAAACTGATAAGATGAAGCTACATCCTCCTCTGTTTTATGTCAGTGACATCATATCCTGTATCTTGAAAAGTCATAACAGTTCTAAAAAACTATTGCATTTTTTAATATTTTAAAGCGGGATTGCCTTCAAAAGTTCTAACTATTATAGATGTTTGTGTTAACATTTTTTTAAAAAAATTTGAGGGGCATGCACTATGTATGTACCTGTCCTATTCAAATTGACCTAAACATAAGTGTACTAACGAAGTTTTGCTAGGCAGAAACGTTAAAAAAAGTTCGCTATGAAATGATTAAGCTGACAAATTTACGCTAGTGAAACTTGCCATCATTTGGCTGCCGAGACACAAATTTGCATTTTAGTGAATTAGCCTAGCGGTAGCGAATTAGCGCCTGCGAAGTGGAGTGCAATGTGGCAAAGCCTTTGCAGGTGAAAATTTGCCCTTCGGTGAATTTGCCCCTAAGGCTTTAAAAAACTGGGAAAAAGTCTAAGAGAAAGACAGTGATGGCACAGAACAACTTTTGCTTACTTACTCTTCAATTTCCAGTACCTCATATTAAACCATAATTTGGTCAAACTAAGAAGAGAAAAACAACACGGAGCAGGTTATTTGCTAAAACTCGACTTTTTCTCACTGAGAAATTCACAGAGAAAAACATTGCAACAAAAGGTAACAAAATATGTTCCAAAGGTTAAAGGGACCATCTGACATTGACTTTTCCATGATTTTTACAGTTTTTAGCTGAAGTATTTTAGAATTAGAATTTTTCGCAGCTTCAGAGCATAATAAATCTTGAAAATTTTAGATTTTTTTCCTCTAAAAATTCAGATTTTTTGCCCTTTAAAACTCAACTGGAGAAACTCAACCTTTAATAAATAGTCCTCTGAATGTAACCTTAGACTACAATGAGAGAAATCAGAAACAATGATGAATTCACCTTTGCCTTCAGAAATACATGCAAATGGACAGACTACTACACTGCCGTAATAGAGCTGTGGAGAATCAAATTAGGTTATAGTGTTTAGGGACATGCTCCCTTATAGCAAATATGCATTTATATGGATGTACTATATTTATATACTGAGGGATTTATTTACTAAAATCTGATTTTTTCCAGTTAGACTTTTAGGGGTAGATTTTTGCGAATTTTGCCAGCGTCAGCTTCGCACAACTCCTTCTTCAGCTCAGCCTCAAAAACACAAAGGTGTCAAAAAACAATTGTGCGCTGCCGTCACACCGGCACCGGATTTCTGCTTGGTAAATACTGACAGGATCCTGAGAGCACGGTCACATATTGCTGCCTGTTCACAGTATGGTTCAGCTAGCGATCCCGTCTGCATGTATGGAGTCCTGTTTGTAGCCTTGTTCGTTGTCTTGTGTTCCACTGTTCTTGCGTCCACCGCTTCACTTCCTGGTTCCTCCGTCTCTCGTACGGATTCCCACTGGGATTGGGCAATACGGTATAGACGCTATGGGCTGGGAAATCATTCGAGCAACAAAGGGAGAGCTCAAATATTTGGATAGGTTTTATCATAATATAATAGTACACACCTAAATTAAAAATCCTCAGCCTACCACATTTCGTGAATTAGTTCACTTCATCAGAGGCTATAGCCTACCTCACTAGGTTACTACTTTTATAATTAACATAATTGAATCACCTCTTCCAATTAGCGGATTTGAAACATGATTGTTCAAATTCGATAATTTAGCTAAAATATCCAATAAAAATGGTGTAAAATTCAAGTTAAAATGTCAATTCACAGAGAAAAATAAACAAATTAATAATTCAAGTAAGAAAATCAGAAATAAATTCCAATACAAAAACTGTAACTATAGCAAAGGACTTCCTACCGTATGCAAATTAGGCAACGCTAGTGCAACTTCGCTTTTTTATTTGTTTGCCCACTGCCTTTCAGCTCTCCGGAGGTCTGCAGATTAAGCTCCACTGATCCCTGGGTATCCGGTTCCCGCTCCACGGAGGCTGCACTGGTCCATTACCACAGGGAACCATCTTGGGCACTTCAGGCTGACATCAAGGGTAAGTATTACACACTCCACCTCACCCTATATGGCTTCCCCAGGCAGTGGGGCCAAGGATCCATTTGTGGCCTTTACTGCTCCCCACCTGCCTTCATAAATAAAATAATGCATGTCAGTATGATCCGCACATTATGTCCCATTTTGCCTGTATAATGGCAAATCAGGTTTCTCAATCTTCTCTTGTGCTCCCTACCACTGTCTCTTCGCGAAGATTAGGCATGAGATTGGTAGCTGACTATTTTTTACCAGCAGCTCTGCCTCCCCAGTTTCTTTCTTCACAGAAAAAAAAAAAGTGGATATCGGCAAGGATTTGCCATCGGATACAAAATAGAGAATTTTACTTACCTACTTGACGTAAATTCCTTTTCTTCTAGTCCCGACATGTCAGTACACATGGGCATTGCCCCTCCCAGACCTGGAGGTAGGACCTATAACATAGCCAATCAAAATGAATCATGACCTATAAGACCACATGACCTCCTCCTCACCACAGTTATACTTTTGCCATAGCAGTACAGTAACCAAAATAAATAATTGGGATGGGAAACCCTGTACTGACATGTCGGGACTAGAAGAAAAGGAATTTACGTCAAGTAGGTAAGTAAAAATCTACCAAGCCATGCACCGAAAACAAGGGGTGGGAATAACCAACATAATGCAAAAACCAAACTGATGCTAAGGAGGCCCTGAGAAAAGGCCAGCATCACATCCATCCAACAGGGGAGCTGATAAATGTATATCTCCTGAAAAGGGTAGATAAAAGGCACAATAACAACATGTCCTAGGACATGGTAAACAATTAACAAGAGCTACAAAATCAACCACAAAATTACAGAGACCGGTACTTGAGGATCAAGCATTGCAGATTAAGAATAAACATATTCTGTTTAAAAAGGTTCCCTCAGTGACTAGAGGGATACCTGCAATATGGTTATCTGACAAAACCCCACCTGGGGAAGAACAAAAATCCTGCAACTGTTAAAACAAAAAAGGTGCCTAGGACAAAACCAGAATGATAAATAAGCCAGCTATTGTGAATGCCACCCTTAGGGACAAGGTAACCAACTGCACTGGCACCTGACACAAAAGTCAATTTCCATACATGCAACAACGGAGCACGTCAGTTGTTGAACTTCAAAACCCTGGTCCACAAGCCAGCCTTATTGATAATAAGCAGTGGCATACAAGACCAAAAACAATGCATGTAAGGCAGAAGAAAAGGTTAGCTGTAAGCCAACATATGACCAACATCTGAATACCAATCAGCAACAAAATTAGCTATGGGCTGTGAAACTCAGAGCAAACACCAGCTGATGGTACAACCCATGCTAGATCCAACCAAATAGTCAATCATGCCTACTGCTGGTGTAACCAGAACCATACCTGCAAGGATTGCAGACAAGACAAAACCAATGGCTGTTGTCCTGCCAAGGATTGCCGCAAGGCAAACAGACATGCCCACCAAGGGCCACAGCAAGAATAGTAACCATGCCTATCAGCCGCCACAGCCTGGCTGGCACAGCCAAGACTGGCAGCCACAAGCCCACAAGGACTATAATAAAAACTAGCGGTCACCTTAGCCAGGAGCCACAGAAAAGGCCAACAGCCCAAGAACCCTGGTAAAAGGCAAGCAAGCACCTAAGTTAAGGGCCATGAAAACAGGCCCGCAGCCATAATAACCCAGGTAAAAGGACAACCAAACAAATGTGCCAAGGGTAAAAGACCACATGAGCCAAAGGCTCATGCAACAGGCCAGCAGAACAAGGGCCCTTGTAAAAGGCCAGCAGACCCAGGAGCCAAGGACCATGGTAAAAAGCCATGGACCAAAACAAGGGCTCTAACCCAAGCCAAGGACCATAATGAAAGCTAGAGGCCACACAAACCCAGCTCCCTGGCGAGATACCCGAGGCCACACAAAGGGTACATAGACTACAAGCTGGCTTCAAGCATGTTAAGGTGCCAATAGACATAACAGTAAGTGCCCTTTAATCTACCAACAATTAAAGAAGGGAAACCTACAGTCACAAAAACTCAGTAGATGTTTTATAACTACAACTGAGCTCCCAACAAAAGCCACCAGATGGGAATAGAATATCTAAGAGAAGGCCTATATCACACAAAAAGACATCATATAACTCGGAACACTGCCTGTTAAGTGTGGAAACATCATAGGAAAAAATGGGGTACAATGCTGCTACAGCAGAACAAACCCCTAGCCGGTCCTGGAAATACCAGGTGTAATAAGAGCACACTTACCTACTGTGTCTGCGCAGAGAACTCGGGCTCATAAACCTAAGACCTCAGATGACAACTATACAAGAAGTCAGAGGAATACAGGCACCTAACCAGATAATATGCGCTAGACAGTAGGAATAATCCAGACAGATCCTTGGTGGCAGACTGCTTCTAAGGAGCAGACTCAGGGGCGTAACTAAAGAGGAAGCAGACCCTGCGGCTGCAGGTGGGCCCAAAAGGTATAGGGATCCATGAGGCCCAAATAAAGAGCAATTTCAATACGTATTGGTAAAAAAGCACAACCTCTGGATATGTTAGGGGCCCTAAAATGAATTTGCTGTGGGGCCCAATGACATCAGGTTACAGCACTGAGCAGACTTAATGTAAGGAAGGGGCTACCATACTGCTTCAGCAGTGCAAGCCTCCAGCCAACCCTGCAAGCACCCAGTGTAATAAAAGGCAAATATAACCTCTGTGTCTGCACAGAGGACAATAGAAACAACAGAAGCAAACTGAGGAGTATCTGCACATTACCTGATAGCAATGAAAAGTCCGCAGGTTGGAAACTTCAGCTAGAACCCGGATAGCTTGCAGCTGAGGGACATAATTAGCTTATTAACATGCAGACTTAGTACCTTGTGTAACTGCATTTTGCACAGAGGACTCCAGCTCACAACATACGACTTCATATAATATAAGAAGGAACACAGGCAGCTTACCAGATAGCTCAGACTTGTCAGCAGGAATAACCAGTCCAGTGGAACACTGCTTGTTAAGAGCAGACTCATAAGAAAGGAAGGAGGTGCCATACTGCTTGAGCACATGAGCCAATATAACCACTGTGTCAGCCAAGAGGATGCAGGTTCACCCATACAAAACTTAAAATATTAAACAGCAATAGCAAATGGGCCAAAGGAACACCTGCACCTTACCAGATAGTGACTAGTTAGCTTGATGGAAACTCCAGCCAAAGCCCTGATAGCTTTCAGCTGAGGGACATATTAAGCATATTAACATGCAGACTTCCCAGTGAAATTAATGTTTAAAATACACAATGGATACTGAGAAATCAAAATCTCTGGATTCAGGTACCACACTGCTTAGGCAGAGGGATTCACCAGCCAGTACTTAAAGTGCAGCAAGAGCCAATACTGTATTTTGCACAGAGGACGCCAGCTCACAACATAAGACTTCAGATAATACAAGAAGTCAGGGGAACACAGGCACCTTACCAGATAGCTCAGGCTTGTCAGCAGGAATATCCAGGTGGAACACTGCTTGTTAAGAGGAGACTCATAAGAAGGAAGGAGGTGCCATACTGCTTGAGCAGTGCAACCTCTAGCCCTTCCTGGAGGTGCCAATATAACTTCTGTGTCTGCACAGAGGATGCAGGGTCACCCATACAAGGCTTAAAATATTAAACAGCAATAGCAAAACGGGGCGAAGGCACACCTGCACCTTATCAGAGTGGCTAATTAGCTGGATGGAAACTCCAGCCAAAGCCCCAATAGCTCTCAGCTTAGGGACATAATTAGCTAATTAGCATGCAGACTTCCCAGTGCACTACACACAGTAGATAATGAAGAATCATACTCACCAGCTTCAGGCTGTTATAACTAGCCCATATGCATACCCACGGCCCTTTTGCAGAAGTTCTGTAGAGTTCTGTAAAGTCTCACATAACTCAAAAGAAAAGGGGAGTCCAAAAAGCTCACAGGTAACAATGTGGGAAGCCCACACCTGTGTCTGTTCCCAAAAAAGCACTAGATTGAATCTTGTGCCTCGCTGGGCATATAGCAGGGGGGCTGTTTTAGCACAAGGCTAGGACCATGGGTATGCCCACACCTGCACTTCTTCCCAATAAGCGATAATTTACAGATTATGCGTCTTGAGGCATCAGGTAAATTCTTCTCCATTACCTGGGAATCATCCCTCTGTGTCCACACAGAGGTAAAAAATAAATAAATAAATAAACAAAAAGAAAATGCAAAAGAAAAACAAAAACTGTGTTTGATTTCTCTCAAAATTCAACAAAAAATAAAAAGTGAGGAGGGAGATCCTACCTCCCTGTCCAGTAGGACAAAAAATAACTGTGGTGAGGAGGAGGTCATGTGGTCTTATAGGTCATGATTCATTTTGATTGGCTATGTTATAGGTCCTACCTCCAGGTCTGGGAGGGGCAATGCCCATGTGTACTGACATGGAGGGACGTAGAAGAAACATCTTTATCTCTTAACGTGTACACATCGACAACGATCCACAGACATTTGAGGAATGCAGTCTGCTCTGCTTCTTGCAGGAAGGACATCAAAAGGAGCTAGACCTTGGCTCCCTGAAGATGCAGATATCAGCACTCTCTACAATTTTGTATCAGATAGCAGATGGCCGTCTGCCAAACATCAGGACCTTCTATAGGGTGCCATACTACTGGCTCTGACATACAAACACCAATGGGACCTTAAATTAGTCCTGTCCTTGCTCCTGGGAGACCCCTTGAGCCCCTAAATTCCACTCCATGGCGATCTTGACAATAAAAGAGTCCTCCTGGTGATTCCTCCTCCATAGGGGTTTCGGAACTGGTGGCTTATCTTCTAGTGCCAAGGCATCATCTTCATGGTGATAACGTGGTACTGTGGCCCAAGAGCACTTAGAAGAAAGGACTACACAATCTGTATGTAGTCTGCACACTGGATTACTTCAGTGAGAAGTGCAACATTGTATGGGTTCATGCTCTCTTCTTCTTCCTGATGGCCCCAGGAGGGGCCTGAGGGTCTCCAAGTCGGTAATTGCCAAATGGATTAGATTCACTATCCGACAGGCATATGCGAATACAGGTAAGAGAACCGGTTCGAGAACCGGCTGATGCGACACTGGACGTCAGTACTTCATGAGCAGTCTACCATCAAGCGTCAACTGAGCAGACAGAAAGGACTATACATTTTCAAAAGTTACAGAATTCTAACGCAGTCCTCAGCTGAAGCTAGCTTTGGGAGAAAAGTGGATGTGGTTTTCAGAACACAGATAGGGTAGATGTCCCACCCTCATGGGTAGCTTTGGGACATCCCCATTTTTGTACTTACCGTTAAATCCTTTTCTCTTTGCCTACATTTTTTATTCTGTGTTAGCGGTACCTGTTTGCTACGGTTGTTCAACTATGCACTCTGGGGTGAGACTCCTCCTCTCATTAGGGTTTCTTATAAATACTTGTACTTTCTTTTTGCGGTACAAAAACTGAGGAGAACAGGAAGTAGGCAGGGGATAAAGCCCAGACAAGAGGAGGAGTCACTTAACTGTTTAGTGTCCACTCTCCAGCAGCAGGATCTTAATCCCCGAATCTACGCCTGGCAAAATGTTGTGGTGTGAGCGAAACTGTCGCTGGCGAACTTTCGGAGGTTAGTGAATGTGCCCCTATGTGTTTTAAACCCTTTTTGATATTTCTTATATGTTTTCCTATTCTCAACTTTAATCTCCTAGTTGTCCTACCAACATATTGTTTTTTGCACAGGCATTTCGGTGTCATCTGGCAACAGAGTGCGAACGAACGATAGCGACGGGCTCTATCGATTTGACGCCTGCACCGGTTAGTGAATAGGCGATGTTCCTGCGGATGGTAACGCTGGCAAATTGTCGCTAGTGTAAGCCACTTTGTCCTTTAGTGAATCTAATCCTTAAAGGTGAAAACACCATTTTTTATGAGAAAAAAAACAAATTTTTTTGTGATTTATTACACTCCAATGGTGTTAAAAGTCAGAATAAAAAAAAAATCCATCTCAAACCTGATTAGGTCATTTATAGTGATGGGCGAATTTGCGCCATTTCGCTTCGCCGGAAAATTTGCGAATTTCCAGCGAAATTCACGATACGGTGAGAAATTCGCAAAATGGCGTCGGCGTCTTG
This sequence comes from Xenopus laevis, assembly GCF_017654675.1. Lineage (NCBI taxonomy): Eukaryota > Metazoa > Chordata > Amphibia > Anura > Pipidae > Xenopus > Xenopus laevis. The sequence goes on from NC_054374.1 coordinate 77,355,984, forward strand.
TTTTTGACGCCAGCACCAGTTTTTGACGCCGGTACCCATTTTTTTTACGCCGGCGGCTGTTTTTTCGATGCTGGCGAATTTTTTGTTTGACGACGGTGAATTTTTTCGGGCGAATTTTCACAGGCGTTTCGCAATTTTTTTCGCTGGCGGCGAATTCGCAGATGTCCAGTTTGCAATTGGAAGATATCCTGATCTGTGCTGGGTTGCATACAAAAATCCGAAGATTTCGTGGTTTTTGGGCAATAATCCGAAAAAGTCTGAGTTTTCGGGCGTCAAATGCAAAAAAATCTTACAATTCAGATTTTTTTTTTACAATTTTATTGAGTCTTTTCCTGCACCACATTTTTTTGTGAAAATTTATTGTCAAATACGGTTAAAAAGTTAGTGGGAATTTGGTCTGAACGGTTTTAACAGCTTGTACTGTACCTGCCATGGGTATTGTGTCCTTTATGTCTCCAGTGCTTGTGCCTGTATTAGTGGAAAATAGTTGAAATTTTACTTACCGTAATTTCTCTTTCTTTTTCAGTCCAATTGTCAGCACACTAATGGGTAATTGGATCCCCTCCCTATTGGTAGGACAGTAGGAACAAAAAAAGTTACACCCCATAAAGGCACCACCCCTTCCTCCTCCCCTCATGTTCTTTTCAATTAATAACCACAGAAGACATAATGCATAGAACTTTAATAGGGAAGGGTTAGATAATTTGTGCTGACAATTGGACTGAAAAAGAAAGAGAAATTACGGTAAGTAAAATTTCAACTTTCTTTAACGTCCAATTGCAGCACACTAATGGGATATAGCAAGAAAGGGTGGGATTCAACTCTTCATCACCGACTGCAGAATGGTTCTACCAAATACCGCCTCCTGGGAAGCCTGTATGTCTAGTCTGTAATGTTTGGAGAAAGTATGAAGATTCGACCATGAAGCTGCTCTGCATATCTGATCCATCGGAACTAGAAATTTCTCTGCCCAAGATGTAGCCATAGCTCGAGTTGAATGTGCTCTCACAAATATTGGAGGTGAACGATCATCTGCAATATAACATGTTTGAATGGTATCTTTAATCCATCTGGCTAGAGATAATTTCGAGGCTGCCTTTCCTTTGTTCTTCCCAAAAAAGGAGATGAACAGGCTTTCAGATTTTCTAAAATCCTGAGTTCTCCCTCTATATTCTTTGAGAATTCTTCCTACATCCAGAGAATGCAAACGAAGTTCTTCGGGAGTAGAAGGTCCTGGTTGAAATATAGGTAGACATATCTCTTGATTAATATTGACTGAGGATGCTACCTTCGGTCTGAAGTGGGGTGTTGTTCTTGGTAAGACGTAGTCTTGAAAAAATCTTATGTAAGGTTCCTTCATTGACAAAGCTTGTAATTCGCTGATTCTCTTGGCGGATGTGATTGCCGTAAGAAACAGTGCCTTGAAAGATAAATGCTTTATGTCTGCTTTGTCCACAGGTTCAAATGGAAAATCACACAATCTTTCCAATACAACATTTAAATCCCATTGAGAGATGGGTTGTAGTACTGTTGGTCTAAGTTTCCCAGCAGCTTTAATAAATCTTCTGATGAGAGAATTTTCAGAAAGTCTGATTCCCAAAAACGCTGATAATGCGGATACCTGAACCTTGAGAGTATTTGGTTTAAGATTCTTCTCCAGTCCTTTCTGTAGAAATTCCAAAACATGGTTAGTATTAGTCTCGGACCAACAAATTTTCTGTGAACTACACCACCTCTTATAGGCTTTTACAATTCTGGCATAAACCTTCGATGTTGAAGGTTTTCTTGACTGCAGTAATGTCTTAACCACCTCCTCTGAGAGGCCCAACTTAGTTAATAAGGGCCTGTCAACTTCCAAGCTGTCAGTCTCCACCTCTGTAGGTCTAGGTGACTCTGATGGCCTTGCATCAGAAGGTCCTTTTTCAGTGGTAGAATCCAATATTGCCCCTGGCACATTTCCATCAGGCAAGAAAACCAACTCCTCTTCGGCCAAAAAGGAATTATTGCTATCATCGAAGACTGTTCTTGTCTGATCTTCTTTAGAACCCTGCCAATCTGGGGGATAGGAGGGAAGATATATGCCAGTCTGAACTCCCACTGAATGGAGAAAGCATCTAGAACCCAAGGATTGTCCTCCCTGTATAGGGAGCAAAACCTGCTGATCTTTGCATTGTGGCGTGTTGCCATCAAATCCACTACTGGCATCCCCCATCTGAGGACAATCTTCTGAAACACATCCTGGTTCAATGACCATTCTCCTGGACAAACTTTGCCCCTGCTTAGACTGTCTGCTAAGCAATTGTCCTTCCCTCTAATGTGAATCGTTTTGATGTCCTGTAGATTGTTCTCTGCCCAACTGAGAATCTTTAAGGACTCCGTGAGGAGGATTCTGGACCTTGTACCTCCCTGTCCATTTAGGTAGGCTACCACTGAACTGTTGTCTGACTGAATCATGAATAACCCCTGATTCGTGACTGGAACGCCTTCAGGGCAAGAAACACTGCTCTTAACTCTCTGAAATTCGAAGATAGAGAGCTCTCTACATAATCCCAGGTCCCCTGAACTGTGAGAGACCCCATGTGAGCACCCCAACAAACCTTGGAGGCATCTGTTGTAATCATGAGCCAACTGTATTCTCTTATTGACTTCCCTCTCTTCAGTCTGTTCTTCTGGAGCCACCACTCCATAGCTTGAACCACTGCTTCCGGAATGACTATCACTTAATCCAGCGTAGCTATATTCCGATTCCATTTGGACAGTATTTCTTGCTGAAGAAGCCTCATATGAAGCCGAGCCCAAGGAACAGCATCTATGGATGCTGTCATAAGTCCCAACACTCTCATCAACTGACGAAGAGACATCTGGGAACAAAACTGCAATGCTCTGATCTGATCTTGAAGAGCTAACATCCTCTGCTCTGACAATCTTATTGACATCTGTTCTGTGTCTATTACAAAACCGAGAAATTGTTTTTGTCTTGAGGGATGAAGGGATGATTTCTCGAAATTCACTATCCATCCCAGATCCTCTAGTACTGTGAGTGTTCTTCGAATATGACTTGTCAACAGTGAAGCTGTTCTGGCTTTTATAAGCCAATCGTCCAAATAAGGGACAATATGGATCCCTTCTTCTCTGAGACTGGTTACTACAGCTACAACCACCTTTGTGAAGACTCTGGGGGCAGAGGAGATCCCGAAAGGAAGAGCCCGAAACTGGAAATGACGTAGCTGATTGTTGACAAACACTGCTACTCTTAAAAAACTTCTGTGTTTTGGAAAAATTGGAAGATGCAAATACGCGTCTCTTAAGTCCAGAATGGCCAAAAAATCTCCTTCCTCTAGAATCTGGATTACAGATCTTATTGACTCCATTCGAAAATGTTTTCTTCTTATGACTCTGTTTAACCTTCCTAGGTCGATTATCATCCGAAAGGTGCCATTTGACTTTGGAACTAAAAATATTCTGGAATAAGTTCCTAGACCTTCTTCCCAATATGGAACTTTCTCTAACACTCCCATCCGTAGAAAATTTAGTACAGACTCTTCCAGAGCTTGTTGCTTTAGAGGTGAATGGGACCTTTGGGTAATGCAAAATAGTTGAGGGGGTCTTCTTACAAACTCTATCTTGTAACCCACTTCTACCAGATTTAGAACCCAAAGATCGGCTATCAAAGACTTCCACCGGTGAAAGAAAAAAGTTAGCCTGCCTCCCACCTCTAAACCTCTGGCGTCATGAGGTGAAACGCTGACCTCCTGAACCGCCTCTAGGTCTTCTTCTTGTATATCTTGCTATTCCTTGACCTCTAAATGATTGAGGTCTATCTTTCTCCTTTTCTCTGTCTGGAAATCTTGACTGTCGAGCTCTGGGTGGAGATCTTCTTTGTTTCCGAAAAAAGAAACTCCTGCCTCTTCTAGCTCTATCCTGAGGAAGAGATTTTCCTTTATCGTCAGAGAGCTTCTCCATTAGAGAATCTAACTTTGATCCGAACAAATGACCTGCTTCAAAATCCATGTTACATAGGTTTAACTTCGAGGTAGAATCGGCTCTCCAGGCCCTTCTAGCAGCAGTAGCCAACGCCATATTTCTAGATGCAAGTTTCAAAGCTTCAATAGAAGAATCACATAAGAATTCAGAAGCCACCTTGATCATCTTAACTTCTTTTAATAACTGTTCTCTAGGAATTTTCTTCTGCAGATCATCTTCTAACTGGACAACCCAGTTTCTGAGAGCCCTTGACACCTCTGATGCTGCAATAAGAGGCTTGCATTGATTGGATGCTGTGGAATAAATGCGTCTAAGAGAACATTCTGCCTTGCGGTCCATAGCGTCCTTCAGACCAGAACCATCTTCCACTGGAATGGTGGTTCTTTTGGATAGACGTCCTACCGCCACATCCACCTTAGAGGGTACTTCCCAAACCTTAGCTTCTTCACTGATCGGAAACAATGTTTTAAATCTCTTACTAATTACAGGGGCCTTATCAGGATTCTTCCACTCAAATTCAATGAGATCCTTGATTACAGGATGAACTGGAAAAACTTTCTGTTTCTTTTGAGACCATCCTTTTTCTGTATCTACAGCTAAGGATTTCCCCTCTTGATCCTCTATAGCCATTCTGACAGCCTTAATTAATTTTGACACTGCGTCTGCTTGGAATACTTCCATCTCTGTTTCTTCCTCTTCCGAAGAAGAAAATACTTCATCAATAACTGTGTATTCTCCTTCTAAAGATTCCGGAGACCTCTCCACATCTCCTGTCTCTCTCTGTATAATAGACTGTTTCATCTCAGAAAATGATTGCTGCAGAAAATCTTTAAGCCAGACCATAGAACTTTCAGCCTGTTGAGGTGCGCTAACCGCTTTAGCCAAACAGTCTTCACAGCGTCCTCTTTCATAATTATCCGGTAAGGGAACCACACATTCACGGCAAACCAGATGTCTGGACTTGGATTTCCTCTTCCCAGAAGGAGTTTCCTGACTAGACATCTGAAACAAAACCATATGCAGAGAACACTGTGGCATCAGTACAAAAAATGAACTGAAGAGAGAGAGAAAGAGAGGGACGTGAGTTTTACCTTAGGCTTTCCAGGTAACCAGCCTTTAGAACCAGCACAGCTCCTTTGGTGACCGCAGGCATACAAAAAAGTACTGGATTGTACACTCTTTTAAAATTTCGCGCTGGCGTTATTGCACTGGCGTTATTGCGCTGGCATAATTACGCCAGCGCTCCAGCGCCAACAAGCGTGATGATGTCAGATGCAACGTCACCCGGCTGCTGGAACGCGGAAGTGCCGGACCAGATGGCAAAGAACGCCGCAAACTCACTAAGGGGCCTGGCAACTCCGTGTTAATTCCCCTGCTAGGACCACCAGACGAGCTGGCTCCCAGCATGTCCCCAGCTCACTAAGAGCTGCAATGAAAAAAAGAAAAAAACGTAGCTCCTACTACCCTACCAAGGTAGGACAGAAAAAACATGAGGGGAGGAGGAAGGGGTGGTGCCTTTATGGGGTGTAACTTTTTTTGTTCCTACTGTCCTACCAATAGGGAGGGGATCCAATTACCCATTAGTGTGCTGCAATTGGACGTTAAAGAAAAGCCTTATTGTGTTTTACCCTGATAGATTTAAAGACAGTTTTATCAATATATCTGGGGATTTACCCAACCAAAAGAATTTAGTAACCCACACCTCACATTATTAAATGCCACAGTAGCTCCCTTGTTGACAAGTCTTTGAATATTTAGATTATAGATTATATATTTAGAATCCAGGATTCGGTTGAGGATTTGGCCAGGATTCGGCCGAACCAAATCTGAATCCTAATTTGCAGATGTATATTAAGGATGGGGAGGGAAATCGAGTGACATTTTGTAAAAAATGTTTTCCCCTTCCCACCCCTAATTTGCATATGCAAATTAGGATTCAGATTCGCTACGTTATTCAGCCGAATCTTTCGCGAAGAATTCGGGGGTTTGGCCGAATCCAAAATAGTGGATTCGGTGCATCCCTAATTTAGATGTGTAAATAGCTTTATAGTTTTAAAAAATTATAGTTTAAATCTTCTTGCAGTAATACAACATTTTACTATGGGCATTCTGAGAGTTTAATCTTGTTATGAAGAGTTAGCAGCAACAGTCATTTCATCTAACTGGCACCATTCTTCTGCCACGCTGGTAATACAATAGTTAATGTAAATAGACTGTCGCCCTCAGAATGTTATTACATGGGTTTAATCAATTTATCAAGTGGTAATTTGGTGGTCTAGCAATATGTTCAATTTCTATGTAAATCAGTCCTAATTCTTATGTAATTTTAAATAAAGCTAATCAGACAGCAATTAAACCTCAATAACACTTTGAACAGCCAATTTCTATATAATTACAAGGCAATAATAGCTTTATTAAACCCAAATTAAAAACGTATTTGATCCAGTTAGCATGGAGTTGGTGAAACAATAAATGCGGTTTTGTTTTGTGTCTGATTTGTTTGGAACCACACTATTTTAACAGCATGATTAGAGCTGATGAATTAAAGTTAGATGCAGTGTCTTATATAAATATGTACTGTAGCTATTACAGTTAGTAAAGGAGGTTAACGTATACAGGTAATACTTGCTAATTGGGATTTAAATACAGACATTGTTCAGTTGTAGAATGCAGAATATTTTGTATGCACACAAATAATTCCTGATGGGGATGGAAAAAAGGAAGTGATACAAGGTTCATACAATTTACTGTACAAAGAGCATTCAATAATTTATCAACCTTAGTACAAAAAAAAAGATTTTTATTTTCATTTTATTATTCTATATAGTACCCTGCTAGCTCCATACACTTCATCCACTTTTCCTGCAATGGCTTTAACCCCTTAGAGAAAAAATCTTCTGTGTGACCTTCAAACCAAGATGTCACAGCTTCTTTAATGTCTTCATCACTTTGAAACCGCTATCCATAGAGAGTTTTCTACAAAAATCCGGAACAGGAAATAATCCAGAAGGAGCCAGGTAAGGACTGTAGGGTGGATGGTTCATTTATTTGTTGTCAATATTTCAGTCCTGCTAAGAGAACCATAAAGGTCCTTTTAGCAGGACCGAAACGTTGACAACATTTTTTTATTTTTTTCATTCATTCATAAGTCTCGTGAGTGCTCCAGTTTTTCATGTGGATATATATATTTTGTTTCACCTTCATGCAGGTTACTATACACATATACTTATATATTCCTACCCATCACCAACACAAGACTCTGCTATTTTTGTTAAAATACCCTTTCCCATATTTTACCAAAATGACTGTGGCATTAAAATCACACATATATGCCACTAGGAAAAACAGTTTTTGTTCTATATAAAAGCTGGCCACTGATCTCTCAGAGTAATTTCCACCTAGAGTCTGTCGCTACAGAGCAGAAAATAGCACTGGCTAATCACACACAGTCTATCGCATACTGATATAGTTTGACACATTTCCTGCAACCTATTTTTTCCCCATAGCATCGCTGGACACTATGCTATAAAAGGGTGCCATATACCTGGCTGAAATACAGCTGCTCTGGATTTCTACATAACCAGGAGAATTATAATTCTACCACCTCAACCCCCCAGCAAGCAAGCACTGTTTTGCAGCTTTAAAATATCGAACAGTTTTAGAGGAGTGCAGGGGAGCCCACAGCTCACAAAGCTGAATATCAATGTGTGACAGAGGCAGTTCTGTGCGATGGCTATGAGCTGTTCATGAGACCCCTGCTGCAGAATCTAATCTAATCTTTGTGAAATGAAGCTAAAAGTGTCCATGAAATTCCTTTTATTGCATTAATGGCTGAGTCCCAAGGAAAAGGTGTCTGACACGCGTCTGCATTGTGAGGCTAAAGGCACAGGGTGGGCATGTAACAGCATAAACAGAATAGAAAAATGTAAAATAATACAATCAAAAAAATGTATTTTAATGAAAAATATTTATCCTTTGTTTCCCATGCTATATATTTTTAACAAACAAGGAATAAAAATGGAAATAGCCTGGATAAAAGTGAACAGGTATTAGTGGTGATCATTATACAAACCTGGCTAAAAAATGAAGAGCTAAATGGTGAAATACCACCTCAATGTGCATAGAGTTGTGGCCAATTATACGGTAGTGCATAAAATGGAATTTCCTTGGACCTCTCATTGTTAGTGATGGGCTAATTTATTCGTCAGGCGACAATTCCGACGCCGGCGACAATTCTAGGCGCCCATTGACTTTAATGGCCGTCAGAATTGTCGCCGGTGTAAAAAATATTTGGACGCTGGCGTCAAAAAACGCGTTTCACGAATTTTTCGACTAAGCAAAACAGGAGAAATTTGCCCATCACTGCTCATTGTCACTTAGGCTTCTTGCACAACAAAACATAGATGAAAGTACAATGGAAATGATAAGGCTTATTACAAAAAGTGCAGCAAGGTGCAAAGCCCTATTTTTGCCCACAGTGTGCATTGTGCATGACACTGTCAGATGCAAATTTTTTGCACCTTTCAATTTGGGCTTGACTGTGCATGGCACTCTGGGCAGCTCAACTTGAAACTAATATAACAAATATGAGATACTAAGGAAGGAACTGTATAGACAGACGTTACTGAGCTGCCAGGCTTGTTTCACAAAGGCAATTTTGTTTCTCAGTGACTAAGCCTGCCAGATGGCAGTGATTTCGAGATAGGGGCGGCAGTAAATGTGCCCACCGGAGCGTCTATGCAGATTTCTTTAAAACGGACTCCCTTAGCAATTAGTCACTACATTCTGAACTGTGACAACTAAATCTCTGGTGTGTGTGTGTATACACTATGCTAAGGCCACTAATAAGCTGCCTCTTCATTGCCTGACTGCAGTAGTCTGATTCTGCATCTGTTGGGCAGAAAATAACTTGAATGAACACTTCCATATGGGGCTGTATATCATATTCACAGAGTATGGATGAGGTGATGGAGACACGGCAATATAATAGCTAATAAAACACCAGTGATTCAATTCATGACATAACTATAGGAGGATTAAAATGAAAGCAAGCATAGGAGGGGATGGAAATATTTAGGGAGGAATTATAGCTATTCTTCATACCGAATGAGTTTACATTTAATTACATTACCCACTTCATGTTGGAGATTTAGGCTGTCCAGCTTAGTAGACCTCACTACTTCACACTCTTATTACACCTACTACAAGTTCAAGTGCCTTATTCGGGCATTACCGCACTCAAGCGGTCCCTTTTTGAACCTACACCACCCTGATCTCTGGATATACATCCATCTTTTCCAGAGGTCCCATTGCTGAAATTAATTGCACCGGACCTTTTATTTCATTGAAATAGTCAACTAACACTGATTAGACAAAATAGGAGAAAAAAATATATACAGTATCTACAATGGGGTTTCTATACTTTCACTTTTCTTATATGTGCTGCTCAGTAGGGCCCCACATATATTAGTGGTCAGAACATTTGCCCTTGCTCATACTCTTTTCTCCTGTATCCAGACTGTTTTATTTGGCATTTCCTTTATATCCATAATTCTGATGAAAGTGACTACCTTTCTAACTTCCATCTCTATTCCAAGAGAGAGCCCTAAACTACTTGATAATGAAAACAAAATGGACAGTACTTCTGTAAACTTGCATCAAAGTGTGTGAAACTGTGATGCCACAGATCAGCAATGCTGACTCCAAATCAATGAAAACACAGACAGCTTTGAATAGTCTGCAGCCATTCACAGTGATACCGTTCCTGATGCTTTATTTCTACAAATGACTCAAAAAACAGCATGGATCAAGGGTAAAACCTTAAATAAGCTGTATATTTTGGAATATTGCTTTGAAAACAACAGCCATCAATTGTGCATACAAAGCTGCAGCCATTTCCTCTGCCCTCCCCACCCTAGCCATGCACTACTTCCCAACATAACGTTCTATCTGGTCCAATAGGTTTCTAAATTACCCACCAAAGCTTATTATTTTCAACACGGTGGTAATGAAGAACGTTTGCAATGATGCGTTATTATGGCATGTCGATATCCCCAGAGCATTGTGAACATATATTTATGATTACTGCTGAAATACATAATGGCATGAATAAACAGTTTAATCTAATATAAATTCCTGTAAAGATAACATTAGAAGCCTCTGCTGAAGCATAATGACAACGAGGGGGGAAGATTCCCTAACCAATGTAAGACATGAGTTCTGTTTTGATTTTTTATATTGTAAAAGCTGCCCTGGATAGTTATGAACCAGAACACAACAGGGTTTTTTTTGTATGACAATTTTATGTCTGCAATGTGTTAGATGTTGAATGTGTTTGTCCTTATGATTTGTGTCATATGTCTCTAAGGTCGTCGCCTGCGTTGGAGGGAGGCCAACAGTGGCTTCATAGAGGCAGACAATCACAGGGCAGAAATGGGTGGGTCAGGGGTGGAAAGTGAGTGGATCATGGTACAGGTGTACAGGCGCTTGTTATGAAGAGCAGGTTGGAGTGTTGAGTAGTGAGTGCCACTGGGAGAAAGCTTTAGGAAAGGGAAGGAATTACAAATTCAATAGCAATTACATTGCTGGTAAATTTTGTAATACCAAGCTGGTGATTTACCAGCTAGGCCTTCAAATTACCAGCACAGTGGCAAACCTACAACTCACTGAAACTTGTGTATAATAACCACTGTTGTTTATATATTAATTAGGCCGACATCTGCCCAACTCCAGCTAAACTTCCCTTTGGTAGAATTTTGTTTTTCTTCATAAGGATGAGAAGCTTACAAGACAGTAAGAGCTTCTTTTTTTAATCATGCTTCAGGCTGAAAGTTAGATTAAAAATTGGCTGAACGGGGGAGCAGAGGATAAAAAAGAATTAGAATTTAAAAACACAAGAAGCTCAGTCCAGAGAGAATAAGCAGAGAAAGCATTGAGTGTTCAAAGGAGACACCATCTCTCATTCTCTTTTCTTTATAAGATGCGGAAAATGTTCTCAGAGCAAGTAATACTCGTGTTTCTCATGATACAGAATTGTGCAACGTATTCTTTTATTTGGAAAATCAGCAGATTGCAACACAGTTCTCTTCCATTCCAAAAGCCATGTATATAGGGTGTACGCATTTCTTATTTACAGTGCATTTAACTAGATTTGTTGCTATACTTAACATATGCTTATGGTTCACAGCAGTTCTCCTTGGCTGCTTGCGCCCGTTGCTATCTTGATTACAAATATACTCTTCTGCTGCTAGGTGTTGGAATTCATATAAAAAAAAAGAAAGAAAAACTTCTGGTCACACAAGGGTCTAAAGCTTATGCATGGCGTGTGAAATCATGGAACAGACATCTGTCTTTGGAAGCACTATATAATCTAGGTGTCTAAAATGAATTTGTAAAACATTGCTTCAGTATATCAGTATAGTATATATTGTGTAGCTTACTTGTTTAAATAATTACAATTACAGTTAATTGTAGTCCAGCAACTACAGAGCTGAATTCTTAAAGCAACATGGAACAGTTTTTTTTTCCCACCTCTCCATTTATTCGTAGGGGGTTATTAATTAAAGTCCGAATGCTAAAAACTCAATAAATTGAAAGTTGAAAATTAAAAGTTTTTAGTGGAAAAAAAACCCTCACATTTTTTGAGATTTATTAATAAATCTACCATCTCAGACCTGAGAGGTTGTATATAATCAATGGGAGAGGTCACTATCCTATTTGGAAGTTTCTGTGGTATGCTCTGGAATTTGCCTGAGAAGCCGACTATTTCGGATTCTTGGGTAAAAATCTTAAAAAAACAGATTTTTCTGGAAAAAAAAAGTTTTCCCCCAATTAAATTTTGCATTTTTATTAATAAATATGGTCAAACCGTGTATTCTAGCTTTGTTAGACTTTTTCAATTTAAAAAATCAGATAAATTCGGATTTTGATACATAACCCCCTTAGATTTTCATTTTATTAACTCTGGGCACCTAAAAAGCACTACATGCTGGTAAAAGATTTAGAGAAGGTTTTAAACAGAAAATGAATTAGTCTGTGTCAATACAATTAGGGGGCAGATTTATCAAGGGTCGAATTTCGAAGTGTAAAAAACTTCGAAATTCGACCATCGAATGGCATTACTTCGATATTCAAAGTCAAAGGTTTTTTTATCGAATTTGGGCATATTCGGTCGAAGTAAAATCGTTCGATCGTACGATGAAATCCTTCGAATCAAATGATTCGAACGATTTAATCGATCGATCGAACGATTTTACTTTGACTTCTAAAAACTAAGCCAAATGTTGGCTATAGGTTCTAGGAGGTCCCCATAGGCTAACATACTAATTCAGCAGGTTGGCGGAGTGTCGAAGTCGAACTTTTTTAAAGAGACAGTACTTCAAATTTTCGAAGTTGAACTTTTTTGTCGAATTTAGGCCTATTTGATGGTCGAAGTACCCAAAAATTAGTTCGAAATTTGAAGTTTTTGAATTCGAAAATTCACTTCGACCCTTAGTGAATGTGCCCCTAGGTGTATCACCATTAAACCCACACAGTTCTTTAGGAGTGGCCTGAACCCTAGTGAGATAGTAGGACCTATTTTCTGTATATTGTCTTGCACTCATTGGAGAAAGTTAAACTTTTGGTTGGTTCTAGCATTTCAAATCCTTCACCACATTAATAGGGCCCCTTAAGATAATGATAATAATAATAATAATAATAATAATGTATAAGATATATAAACTATTTGTTGTAACAGGCATTCAGCCACAGTTCCAAAAATATGTGGGGCAGCAATTTCACCTAACCTTCAAGTTTGGACTTCCTGATGTATCTAAGAGAATATGTAGGGATTCTTTCCAGATCTTATCCTAACTTGTCCTAAGGTGACCCCTCCGGCAGCTCCAAAATTTTGGAACTATGGGTGTCCAGTGCATCTTTTTTTTTACTGTTAGCTTCCATTGATTTCTCTTATTTCTCACTCTATCTGCTTTTTTATGAGCATATCAGGAGGCTTAGAAAGCAAAGAAGTACTGCAAACATAATGATGATAGTATTGTCTAGGCATTTACTGTAATTACATTTACTGTAATTTTATATACAGATGTCAGGAATACTGCTTTTATTATTAACTCATTCAACGCACAGGTCCATGAACTATGCCTTCGAGTTATCTTGGAAAATGACATAAGGTTGTTATAACAAGGCAAAAAAGATCTCTTTAAGCATATGTTTGTACAGCCTAAGCGAGTGCATCTTTAACAGAACTGTATATTAAAGCAAAGATTAATGTTGGGCCATACAGCATTCATCACCTTTCTCTGTTCCCTGCTGACACTGGCACAAATCAAAGACAAGCCCATGAACGCGATATCTGCTCAATTGTAAATTCAGGATGAAAACGCTGCATCTCCACTAAGGGCCGCAGTTGGGAACTCTGTCTATTTCAATTCAACAAAAGGCGGAAGACCCTTCAGGCTAGGTAATGATTCATTCATGTCCCATCATTTTAGTTTTTTTTCCCTTCCCACTGGGATTTTTCTCCTGCTTAATGATTTCACATTTATGGCCTCAAACTAGGCTGTTTATAAATTCCATACATGGACACTTACCTAGACTGAAACTAAATGATCTCAAGTGAAAAATCAGGAATGTGAAAATGTGCCCCGCCATCTAATACCAAAATACAACACCCAGCAACCCCTGAGAGCCAAAGATTAAATGCTATAGGCTGAGTGTGCTTGATATGAAGTGTCAAAATTAACTGTTAGTGGTCCATTCATTCAGTTAGAATGCATTAAGCAATTCCAAACACAGTAAACCAGTGGTAATAAAAAGATATCATTCAACGACTCACTTCTCTGTCGACTTTCTGTTATGTTATAGGCCCTCTCTAAACAATACTCTTACCAAATAAATCCTTTGATACACAAAGCTCCTTTGGATCTTTTGAATATTTTGTTTTTTCCATGTTAAAATCATGGCTTTAAAACATTCTAAAACACACACTTTTGTCTCATTGCTGCCTATGGGAATCTTGCGATAATTCTAGTATGCTCGATATTTATGTTATTTTCACCTGAAAATGTGCTCATGTGCATTTCGGAGAAATCACACCATTAATCATCACTTACAAAGGCCTTGCAGCTTGATGGAAGATATTTTTGTCTACCTGATTGATGTGGTCACTAGTCCTGGGGCTCAGGGAATCCTCTGGGATAGGCTGAAATGTTATAAATGCAAATGTTACAAAGTTAATATACCCCTGTATAACTATTGCCGATGGGGATAGCTCCTTCTGTTGTTGTCTGCCTGGCAGAGAACCATTACTTTCACACTGATTGGTGGGATCTATATAGAACGTGCCTAACTGCTAGGTGATCCAGAGGAAGGTGAAAAAACCCATTTAAAGCCTCTCTGATTTGCCTCAAAGGCAGAAAAAATTCCCTCCTAAATCTAAGATGGCATACCCTGGATCAACTTTGTCCTAAGAGCTATTTACAATAACCCTTTATTTTTTCACTTGCTAAAAAGCCATCCAACCCCTTCTTGAAACTATCTAATGTATCTGCCAGTACAACTAGTTATGGGCGAAATTATTTGGCAGGCATGGATTTGCGGGAAAATTCCGCATTTCATTACAGCGAAAATTTGCCGGCAAAAATTTTGCAGTGACAAAAACAATTGTCGCGTATAAAAATATTTTATTTAGACGCCAGTTGACTTTACTGCATTTGGACAAAATAGTAGCGCGTATAAAAATTGTTGTTCGCATCAAAATTGTCACGGGTCAAAATTATTTTGACGCCCATTGACTTCAATGCGTTTTGAGTATTTTTGCCATTTTATGAATTTTTTCATAAAAAATTCATTTTCATTTAGTGGATTTTTCGGCTAATCGAAACAGGACAGATTCACCCATTACTAAGTACAACTGATTAAGGGAGAAAATTCCATAACTTCACAGCTGTAAAAAAAAACTCTTTCCAAACATTTAGATTGAACCTCCTTTCATCTAATCGGTATTGATGCCTTTGTGTCTGCTGGCTCGAAGTACCTACTGGTAAATAAAGCATTCGAGAGATAATATGATCCCGTACATATTTATACATAGTTATCATATGCCCCCTGTTGGATAGAAGAACTTACTGGTAAATTTAGCGTTAGAGAGTTTATTATAAGATCCCCTTAAATATTTATACATAGTTATCATAACCCCCTTCAGCGCCTCTTCTCCAGCATAGACAATGTCAACTTGCTTAGTCTTTCCTCATAGCTGAGACTTTACATAGCCTTTACTAGATTAATTGTCCTTCTTTGGGCTTTTTCTAATTCAGTAGAAATCCCATTTTAACACTGGAGACCAAAACTGCATATTCTAGATGGGGCCTTTCCAGTACTCTGTAAAGTAGAAGAATGACCCTCTCATTCAGTGAATCTATGCCCATTTTAATACAGCTCAAAAAATTGTTTGCCCTAACAGCTGCTGACTGGCATTGCTTGCTACAGTCATGTTTATTATCTATAAAGACTTCAAGGTCCTTTTCCATTATGGATTTACCTAACGGAGTCTCATTAAGTGACTTGAATTTTATTGAATATTATCTGCCACGGCACTTAGCCAATTTGTCAGGGATTTCTCTGCAAACACTAATACATTACTTAAAATACCCTCCCCCAAGATACCGATGAAGTGTCCCAAAAGTTTGACAAACACTACCCTCCCCTGAGACACTGATGAAGTTTCCCAAAAGTAGCCCAAATACAGACCCTGTGGTACCCCACTAAAAACCCTACTCCACATAGAGGATGTTCCATTGACAGCCACCCTCTGTACATGGTCCTGTAGCCAGCTTCCTATCTATGTACAAATAACATTAGGTATAGGGTCCATTAGCCAGAAATCCATTATCCAGAAAGCTCAGAATTACAGGAAGTTCAATTTGAACCAAATAATTCAAAATGTGAAAAATTATTTCCTGTTTCTCTGTAATAATAAAACAGCACCTTGTACTTGATCCTAACTAAGATAGCATTAATCCTCAATGGAGGAAAAACAATCCTATTGGGATTATTTAGGGAAGATTTATTAGTGGTCGAATTAAAAATTTTAATTTGAATTTTCAATTTTTTTATATGGTCAAAACTCTCAAATACAAATTGTGAATAATCCAAACTCAATTTGAATTTGAATTCCAGTTAGAATTTTGAGATTTATCAAACCTTGCCCCTTCTAATTAGACTTTTCACCACCTAAAACCTGCCGAGTTTGTGTATAAGTCAATGGGAGAGGTCCAGTTACCAATTTGAAGATGTTGCTAGCTTCCTGACATTCAAGTTTTTTTCAGAGAAAAAACTCAATTCGAGTTTAGTCGAATTTGATTAGAATTCAGTTCGAGTTTTTAGTCCTTAATACTTGTTTGAGTTTTAGATATTCGATTGTTTCTATCAAATAACCCCCAAACGAATTTTGAGTATATTTGAATATATTTGAATGTTGAAAAAAATTCACATGAATTCGAAATTGGACCTTTGATAAATGCGCCTCCCATGTTTAAATTATTTTCAGTCAATTTAAGGTATGACAATCCAAGTGGAAAGATTCCTTATCTGGAAAACCCCAGGTCCAGGAAGCACAAATTCTGCATAAGAGGTCCCATACATGTACTAAGACTAACAAACTTTAGTTTAGGAAGCCATTTCTGGGGCACTGTTTCCAACAAAATCCAAACAGATTACTGTTCATAAAACCATATCTCCGAAACATAATTTTACATGTGACCCCTTAACAGGCCTTCATATAACTTTCCCAGCACAGATGTCAAATTTTCTGGACTATAATTGCCAGCTGAGATCATAATCGCTTTTTAAACAAAGGAATGACGTCATCTTTCCTCCAATCCATACCATACCAGATAGAAGCAGGTCTGACAAAATCAAAAAATAGTGGCTTGGCTAAAACTGAACAAAAATCTCTAAGTTCCTCGAGGGTATATTCCATCTGGCCCTGGAGTGTTACTCACATTGATTCTGAGTAGACTTTTATGTACCATATTCTGTTTCAATTACTGACTATATTGAGCTGATCTGTTCCCCTATCGAGTGGGTCATGAAACTCTTATTTCTCAATTGTATTGTATACAGTAAAGAAAGGAACCGATTAAGCACATATGCATTTCTGTGTCCTTGTTCTGTATGCACGTTTTTCATTCAGATTCCATTATTAAATGGAGCCACGCTTTCAACCTGCACCTTTTGACTATTAATATACTTTAAAAATATGTGGTTTAGTCTTAGCTTCTGATACAATTTGTACCTTCTTTTCTATCTTTGCCTTCCTGATTTCTGTTTTGCAACATTTGGTATAGTATTTATATGCATTAAACACAGTTAGTGCTCCCTCTGACTTGTAGCTGGAAAAGTATTTAAACACAGCCTAGTAACGTTCATTGCAAAAAGTGTGACTGAGAGACAAACTCAAACTGATGTGATAGATGCTGATGATAACATTTATAGGGAAAGTTGTGTAAGCCCTATATTAAACCCAATCCATTGACTACTGTTACAGAGCACATGATGTAACACAAACCTTTATAGAAGCTATAGCTACACCCCAGTCACAGATATGGCTTAATGCAATGAAAGATGTCAATATCAGGCAGTAACATTTTTTGAAGATAATCAAGGCGCAATAGCTCTTGCAAAGAATGTAGTTTGCCGTCAAAGGTGCAAACATGTTGATATCAAATACCATTTATTCTTAGATCTGTACTAAGTGAGGGAAAGATAACTCTTGAGTATTGTTCCACAAACAAAATGGTAGCAGATGTCATGACTAAGCCAGTAGCAAAGTTTAAACTGGGAGAATTTGTACATTACATATTTGGAGTATAAAGCATTGTACTATACATTTATGCTAAATATGTCTTTCTGTAATATAAGAGCAAGTGGGGGTGTTAAGATATGCATTAATGGGTATGCTCTCATAAAGATTCCATAGTAATCTGATACTGACACAGTGTCATGTGACATGATCTTTGTCTGCTAATGCAAAAGTGTTAATAAAGTTATGTCTTCTTGAAGCAAGAGAAGCATGGTGTCTGCGTGCTGTTTTTCTCTGTCTAAAGAAAGCTGAAGGCTTACGTGAGATTGAGCTTCCAGATAGCCCATCTCTTAAACAGAATTGCAACACTCTACTATTAACTTCTATACTTCTGAATTGAGCCACTTAGGGATGTCCTTAACACACTTACGCTTACGTCTTCAGAAATAAATTGAGAACATGATAATGATTCAATAAAATTTTACATCACAACCATTTCTGTTCTGTTCTGTGTTTTTAGTGGAAAACATAAGCCCCAATCTATGCTCTGAAGTACTGCACTTATGGAACTAAAATGTGTTTTTTGGAACTTCAGAGTCTTTGGGGCAAATTCACTAAGCGCCGAATCGCAGAACGCTAGCGTTACTTCGCTAGCGTTACTTCGCTAGCGTTTGGCATTTTCGTTACTGCGCAAATTCACTAACGAACGCTGGCGTAGTTTCGCTAGTGTTACTTCGCACCCTTACGCCTGGCGAAGTTTTGCTAGCGACATTACTACGTAAATTCACTAACGCGCGCAGTGTACTGAACGATACCTTTTACGCTAGACTCCCTTCGCCACCTCAGACCAGGCGAAGTGCAATAGAGTAGATAGGGATTGCTTCACAAAAAGTCAAAATTTTTTCTAAGTCCCAAAAAACGCTGGCGTGTTTTCTACATTATGGGTGATAGGCTGAAAAAGATCGAAATTTTTTTTGGGGCTCCCCTCCTTCCCCCCGACATTTCCTGACTCATGGCAACTTAACTATACAGTGGGCACATGTGTAGGGCAAAATAAAAATTTTATTTGATGTTTTGAAGCTTTTCTAGCCATTTGTAGTGCTGATACGTATTCCTCCATTGAAATTTTAATTTGGCGCCATATGCAAATTAGCCTTCGCTAGCGTAACTTCGCTTTACTTAGTGAATCAACGCTAGCGCAACTTCGCAACCTTACGCTACCCCTGAGCGCAACTTCGGATTTTAGTGAATTTGCGAAGCGCTGGCGAAACTACGCCTGGCGAAGTGCGGCGAAGTGCGGCGAAGTTACGCCTGGCGCAACTACAAATCTTAGTGAATTTGCCCCAAATTTGTCTCTTTGACATTCCACTTATAGTAACTTCCCACTCTTTGTTTTGTTCTTTTTGCAGCCTCTTGCATAGGCTATTTACAAAGCTGAGAAACCCTGCATTCTTTCACGCAGAAAACTACAAATATAATTTAACCCCTTCAGTGCCAGGTATTTTTAACACTACTATCAAGGGTCGAACTGAAAATTACAATTTTCAAACTCAAATTTTTTGAGTTTTTTTAGTGGAATTCAACTAGGGAATAGTTAAAATTAGTGTTGGGTGAATTTGGAGCGCTTCACTTCGCTGAAAATTTAGCAAATTTCCCGCGAAAAATTTGCGAAACTGTGCCATTGTCTCGTTTTTGATGCCGGCGTCCGTTTTTTGCACACCATCGCAAATTCGCTGGTGAAAATGCGCCGGCGTCCAAAAAGACTGACGAATAAATTCACCCATCACTAGTTAAAATTTGAGTTTTAAAAAAACATTCAAAGTAGATTTTTGCAATGTATCATGTACTGGCCCTTTAGGAATTCGAATTTGACTATTCAATACCTTAAAAATGCCAAATTGTGTTTTAGCCTATGGGGGACGTCCTGGGATCAATTTGGAGTTGTTTGTAGCCTTTTTGAAAATAGAGGGTTTGTTTGGAGAAAAAACTTGAATCGAAAATGATTCAAATTCAATTCATGTTTGTGGGTCGATCCTATTTAATTTTTTTGAAAAATTACGATTGGTCGTTTTTTTTCCAAATTTCGAGTTCATGGGAGTTTATGGGAGTTTTTAAAAACTCCCACAAACTCGAAATTCAAATCTTGATAAATCTGCTCCTACATTTTAGCTATATGCAGAACTATTATTGTTCTTTTAAGTTCAATCTGTAGGAAATCCACAATGAAACCATGGAAATTGTTCACAAGCACAATAATACACACAGGGGGAAATGTAACAAAATTTGCAAATTGTACAAATTTGTGCACAAATAAGAATTAAAATTTGCATGCCGCAATTCAATATTCTTTATTAGACTTTTTATTGCATTTGAATCTTAATTGTGCATTGTGAACCTTTAACACTTGCCTGAAAGTGTCGTAAACTTTTGAAGCAAAGTAACAACTTTTTTTATTAAGAAGTTTTATTACATACACTGTGCTCTATCGCAGTGCTCCTTAAGGATGTGGCTGTGCGGCATGCCGTCCCTAAACTTTTGCCGCCCGGGCCTTTGTAGCCTCGCCACAAATCCAGGCCTGGCAAAGCCATTATAAAAATTTCATACAAATCTCATATAAATAAGTACATATAAATAAGTAAATATACTGCAAAATAAATAGGCGACATACAGTAGACTATAACAATATTTAACAATAGTGTTAACAATACTTCATCTTATTGGTGTGCTTATAAGACAATTGTAAAAGTGTAAGTCAGACCAATCTGTCTCCAATAGAAAGCAACAGATATTCACTCTGGTCTTGTCCAAGGAACATTTTAAAGGTGCACCTTGTTAAAAGTGGGGAGCTAAACCTTCAATGGAGAGCTAAATAAGAAACAAATGAAGGCATGTAAACATTTGCAATGTGCAGTCATTTCCTATTTTTAGAGTTTTCTCTGAGATATTTGCATTATACCATGCTTTGGGCTTAAGTGAGAGTCAGTAACTCATCAATACAGGAAGGGGCCGATTCACTAAGGGTCGAATATCGAGGGTTAATTAACCCTCGATATTCGACTAGGAATTAAAATCCTTCGACTTCGAATATCGAAGTCGAAGGATTTAGCGCAGATAGTTCGATCGAATGATAAAATCCTTTGAATCGAACGATTCAAAGGATTTTAATCCAACGATCGAAAGAATATCCTTCGATCAAAAAAAGTTAGCCAAGCCTATGGGGACCTTCCCCATAGGCTAACATTGACTTCGGTAGCTTTTAGATGGCGAACTAGGGGGTTCAAGTTTTTTTTAAAGAGACAGTACTTCGACTATCGAATGGTCGAATAGTCGAACGATTTTTACTTTGAATCCTTCGATTCGAAGTCGAAGGTCGAAGTAGCCCATTCGATGGTCGAAGTAGCTTGATGACTTGATGACTCTTTTGCAATGATGACTCTTTTGCAATGTATCATGTACTGGCCCTTTAGGAATTCGAATTTGACTATTCAATACCTTAAAAATGCCAAATTGCTGTTTTAGCCTATGGGGGACGTCCTGAGATCAATTTGGAGTTGTTTGTAGCCTTTTTGAAAATAGAGGGTTTTTTTGGAGAAAAAACTTGAATCGAAAATGATTCAAATTCAATTCATGTTTGTGGGTCGATCCTATTTAATTCTTTTGAAAAATTACGATTGGTAATTTTTTTCCAAATTTCGAGTTCATGGGAGTTTATGGGAGTTTTTAAAAACTCCCACAAACTCGAAATTCAAATCTTGATAAATCTGCTCCTACATTTTAGCTATATGCAGAACTATTATTGTTCTTTTAAGTTGAATCTGCAGGAAATCCACAATGAAACCATGGAAATTGTTCACAAGCACAATAATACACACAGGGGGAAATGTAACAAAATTTGCAAATTGTACAAATTTGTGCACAAATAAGAATTAAAATTTGCATGCCGCAATTCAATATTCTTCATTAGACTTTTTATTGCATTTGAATCTTAATTGTGCATTGTGAACCTTTAACACTTGCCTGAAGGTGTCTTAAACTTTTGAAGCAAAGTAACAACTTTTTTTATTAAGGATGCCCCTAAACTTTTGCCGCCCTAGGCCTGGGCCTTTGTAGCCTTGCCACAAATCCAGGCCTGGCAGAGCCATTATAAAAATTTCATACAAATCTCATATAAATAAGTACATATAAATAAGTAAATATACTGCAAAATAAATAGGCGACAAACAGTAGACTATAACAATATTTAACAATAGTGTTAACAATACTTCATCTAATTGGTGTGCTTATAAGACAATTGTAAAAGTGTAAGTCAGACCAATCTGTCTCCAATAGAAAGCAACAGATATTCACTCTGGTCTTGTCCAAGGAACATTTTAAAGGTGCACCTTGTTAAAAGTGGGGAGCTAAACCTTCAATGGAGAGCTAAATAAGAAGGCATGTAAACATTTGCAATGTGCAGTCATTTCCTATTTTTAGAGTTTTCTCTGAGATATTTGCATTATACCAGGCTTTGGGCTCAGTAACTCATCAACACAGGAAGTGTATGGAAAGTGCATATAGTTAGGGTTGCTCACACCCTGGGCCTGTTGAGCTAAATACAGGCCTAGCAATATACAACTTTTAAAAACTGCTAATATCTAATAACAGAAAACTGCAAAAGTGCTCAGAGGCCTACTCTGCACATGTTTACACCAAGTTTTGCATTAAGATCCCCTTTCAGAGTACTCTGTTAATTACCGCAGTACTCTTTTTAATGTTCAGTGAAATACATTTTTTTAAATGAAACAAGCGAAATAAACTGCCTTTGTTCAGCCTTTAATTTTCATTAGAGATGGCAAATGAAATTGTTTTCTCAGTACATCTCATTTTATATTTACAGACACACAAACACACATATATCATGGCTTGTTCTAAAAATAGCAGGGGTCATATCTGGGGAATTGAACCCCAGTCTTCTAAGCAGATTTTCCCAGTGACCTACTTTAGACAAGTTCCTTGCATCTGGCTTTTAACTTTTAGTATTGATCTGTATGGTGCTGCGAGCATATTCCTACCATATCCCAGGAGTCCCCTGTTTAAAACGCCATCCATCCACATGCATATCACTCGTCTCCATTTGCCCCTAGCATACCAAATAAGATGCCTTTTTAAATGTAGATGAAAACTTCATTGATGGATTCCGTCACACTCTATCCCCCCTCCCTTAGTCTGTACCTATCCACCTCCTCTTAATAAAACGCTGTCCGCATCACATATTCACAAGTCATGCATTTTTAACCTGCTAGGATTCTTAAATCCCCTTTGAATTCTAAGGATTGACAAAGAGAAAATTTAAGTACAGAACTTTTTTTATGCAAGTTGAAAAAGTGAAATTTCTAAGTTCTCTTGTTTTAAGTGGATCTTTTGAGCCAGAGACAATTTTAGATGTTGATCTGCCTGAAAAGAGAAAATAATTGCACCTGAATTACTGTGTGTGCCAGGAAAATATCATTCTTTGCTATGTGCGCTGTAGCATGCACTACATAAAGCTGCATTTTTTATTTATTTATTAAAGAAGTTGTAACTGCCAATCACCCAAAGCATTTTCTACATTTTCATTTGCTCTTTCTGTACAGAGGCGTGACTGCTCACAATGCCTGATAAGGCAGCAAATCCTATATAGCCAATTTTGTAAATGGTGTTGGAAGTATCATATTGAACATGGTAGCCTTAATCCAGAAGTTTCACAAACTGCTGATTCTACAACATAACAACTTCAGAGAGCTATATGCCTACACTATAGAACCTACATTTCTAGTTTCCCGTGCTTAATAGGATTGTGTATATAACATGCAGTATGCATTTGACACAAGCACCAGTCGCTCAAATGGTTAAAGACAATATTTTATTGTTAGTTGCCCTAAAAAATTCCAAAAACTGGCAGAGGAAGTATTTTTGTTTAGAATTGAGGTGCAAGTCTTATACTCATTGACTGTAACAACCTGCTTGGAGTTGAACCAGGGACCTGGTATTTCTGTGCTGTCTGCCTTTCTGTTGCTCTATGTAAGCAGACAGATAAAGCCTTGGTTCACTCCTATGTAATTGCAAGTAGGCATGGCTTGTTTCGATTTTTGTCAATCTGGCCACAGGTGATCTGTGTAAGCCATTAAGCTGCCTATAAAACCCCCTACACCGCACTGACTCATTGCCAATGAAGGTCTATATTCCATAGTTCCTGGGTCTGTGTTACTGATTGGTTATGACTCTGGCCTGTTTATCCTGACTATGCTCCTGGCTTTTGATCCTTTACTGCACTGTCTAACTGGTATTGTTCCGGCCTTTTTATCTTGATTCCACTCCTGGCTCCTGATCCTGTCCTGTCTGATTGGTACTATCCCTGCTTGTTCCACGCCTGCAATCTCTGTTCCCCGTTCTTCCTGTATACATTATGGTTTCCTTGCCTGCAGAGAACTCCACCCTTGGTGCTCTCACTTTAAGACCATTGGATGGGATTTGCAATGAATCAAGCACTGAACTTTATTTCAGCATTTTTTAATGAACAATTATTGAAGCCTTTTCTTTCCAATTTACTGAGTCCTACATGGTGTATAATTAACTTTGGTTTCACCAAGTGATCACTAACCCAACCAACTCCACAGTGGGATTAGGGGTGTCTGTATCGTTTAGCCTAGCTATCTCCTACTTCTGAGGTGTGCTCTACTCTTGCTGCTGTCTCTAACTCTATTTGGACCTCCCCTTAGCCTTAGAAACCTCTATGCCTAGCGGAATCTAACCAAGGCTCAACCATAGGAGTGTTTCTACCTACTGACTAAAGTCGAAATTACAAATAACTATTTGCAAAACTTTTATATTCTTCTATATTCTTATTGAGTAGCAGTTGTTAAAGAATCACAGTCAACTTTTTAATTAGACTGGAAAGTGTATGTCTTATGAATCCCCAGCATTATTTAATGTTCTAGAGTTTTGTCCTGTTAGTGCAGGTTGCAGCTTAAGTCATTACAGTAAATAGTGCAGGTTAGTTTCTATAGGTTCTGTTCAGGAATAGATTATGTTAAATATATTCAAAATAAACTGTTTTGTGCAGGGATATAATATTCAACTTGGCATAAACGTGATGTGTCGTGAGTAATGCATAGCACTCATCCCCAGATCAGTTGTTTCCTCTGGCTGCTCTCTAAATATTCCTATTAAATATTAATTGAAACACATGGTCTTTCTTACTCTTTAAGTGTAGCAAAATCTGAAATCTGGTAAAAGAAATTGCACAGAATGTTTATTTTCTTGTTTTCAACTGCCATGTGGACAGAAGTAATTAAAAATAATTAGAAGAAAAACTCTATGCATTTAAAGTTTGATTGGCAGATGTCAAATCCGCCTCTTAGAAAAATGGCTGTTTAATTTGCCTCTGGAGATGAGATATTCCTATGTGACATTTAACATGTCTCTGAAGGTTGCACGGGGTTAAATCTTTTTTTCCTTTCCTTTCAGAGGCTGGTTTCTGAAGTGCCACTGAATAAGTATTCAGCACTGTCCTCTCCCAGGAGATGCTGAGGAGCCCTTTAAATACCGCCAACAAAAGAGCAGACATTAGAAAGGTCATTAGGAAATATGCAGGCGGGGGCATTTCACATCTTGACCATACTGTTCCAGTACTTTAATATTAACTAATTGGCCTCAGTGTTTTTTAGAAATTGGCAACAGAATTCTAAATGATATTGATCCAAACACTAAAACCTCCAGACAGTACCAAACTCATCGTCACTGTAAAAAAAAAGAAAAGAAAAATCTGATTTAAATAAAAATATTGTATCTATTTTAAAAAGGCTGCAGTGCCATGTAACATGCTTATCACCATGCATTTTCCCCTTTTTAACAGATCTAAATACTGTGGCTCAACCATTGTTTTCTGGACTACAAGTTCCAGTGTGCTCCATCTATAATCAAGGGTTAAAGTATGCTGAAAGCTAAAGTCCATCAGGGTTTTTGTTATTAAAGCAATATTTGCTCACAAAACATTTTCTCCAACTCTCCCGGTTCATTGACTCAATAAACACAAGAAAATCTTTCAACAAGAATTGCAATTTTTGCTCAGTGTTCTTTATTTGTTTTTTTGTGGATCTGTGGTCAGTGATATACATAAACTGAAATCAAATCATAGGCAGAGCTTAATTATAAATTATACCAATTATAAACCTTTTCTTTGCAATTTCTTTCCTGAACCAAATCTGTATGCAATACCCCAGAACATTTGGCAGGATAAATGGATTGACAAATTCATGTAAAATAGAACAACTTGCAAGATAAATGTAGTGTCAGTTATATATTACTCCAGAGCGCATGAAAAGATAAATACAGTGACAATTTCATACATTACAGAACACATAGCAGGTAAATGCAGCAACAACTTCATTATGGTTGTTGTAGAGAGTTCATTGGTTCTGGTTTGGGCCCTTCATGAAAACAAATGCATGAGCCCAGTTCATCTGACTATTTTCAATTTTGCTCTTTTCTACATGTTAAGGGGCCACCCTTGGTTGTTGGACACACATTAATGTGAGATGTAAATGCACAGCCTTTGCTGTAGGAAGCAGGCATCACAATGTTGCAATAAACAAAGGCACACTTTATTAACAGCTTCTATCATTGAGGCAGGTTTACAGAGCAGGGTAATGTTTGTTGATTAAAGGATATCAGTTTGTGTAAATTCGCCAGGACAACGCTAATTCACGAAGTTACGCTAGCGTTGGCTAATTAGCATACGGCGTGCAGTTAAAGTACAATGGCCGTATATGCTGCAGCAAACACATTACACTACACAAGACCAGGGAACCTTAATAAAATTATATAAAGTTGTTGTAATGCCCTACACATGTGCACACAGTATAGTTTAGGTGCCCTATGTTATCAAATGTAGGGGGGAAGGAGGGTACCCCAAAAAAAAATTTACGATCTTTTTCAGTCTATCACCCATTAAATAGGAAAAAACACCAGCGTTTTTTGGGACTTAGAAACATTTTCAACTTTTTTTTGAGGAAATCCTATCTACTCTATTGCACTTTGCCTGGTCAGAGGTGGCAAAGGCAAGTCTGGCGATAGAGGTAACGGTCAGTAAAATCAAAAACTTTGTGAATCTGTGTAGTAAAGCTCTTTCGCCAGACCGTTAGAGTGCGAAGTTGCCCAAGAGTCTATCTTATTGGCAAAATTAAGCCAGCGAATTTATCCCAGCTACCGACGACGAAGTGCCAAAATGACATCACGCTGGCAAATTTTCGCCAGCGTTAGCCACTTCGCCCTTTAGTAAATTTTCCCCTCAGTGTTTCTCTCCTGAAACCTCCAGGACCTCTGTCATGTAGGGATGCACAGGCAGAATGGCCTTAGTTATACAGGGGACTCTCACTATAAACCTCTGCCCCTAATTCTATGCGGTGACCTCACATATAGGGACTAAGCTTCTCCCGTTGGTTTTCCTCTAACCTACACCTAAACAGTTAATTTCCCTACCTGATGCACAATCGCCTCAGGGTTCCTACCCCAATCTAATCACTCTTTGTGAAACAGATTGTCCTTTCTCACTAGCCTCACTATCTTTCACTCCTAGAGTGAACTCACACCACCTTCTACCACTAGCTAATCCTGAAGGAGTCTCCCAAAAATGGTCTGGCCACATCAGTCTTGATCCTGCTTCTGGATGTTTCAAGGCCAAAGAGGAAGTGCACAGCTGCTGCATTTCCTTATATAGGTTCCTGCAGCGGCATTCTCCTACAGGCCAACTTCTGGGGTTGGCGCAACCTGCTGAAACTGCAACATTGTAATGAAAAGAGAAAAAGAAAGAAAAGAACCTTGTTTTGTAACTGTATCAAATGCTACACCTCTGTAGTTCAACCACTTCTCTCCAAAAATAGTTTCAATTCGTTGTATAGTTTAGAAAAGGATACCCTTAATTATTGCAGTAGTCCGAATTCAAACTATGTTGGTAATCTTTAAGGTAAACTGATAACACCAGATTATCAAATTACAATGTTGCTTATTGTTAAGGTCTAGTGAATTTAACT
This sequence comes from Xenopus laevis, assembly GCF_017654675.1. Classification (NCBI taxonomy): domain Eukaryota; kingdom Metazoa; phylum Chordata; class Amphibia; order Anura; family Pipidae; genus Xenopus; species Xenopus laevis. Next base: position 77,383,818 of record NC_054374.1, read on the forward strand.
CCTCTCTACTGGATATGGTAATTCATGTGCAACATTCACCTTCAAACACCTTTTAATAATGATTCTTTTCCTTCTAATGAAACTGTAACATTGACCAACTATTTACATTATGAAAAATAAAAGTAATTTTTCAGCTCTTTACATACTGTACATGCATGAAGTAATTTAATAGACAGATGTATCTATCTATCTATCTATCTATCTATCTATCTATCTATCTATCTATCTATCTATCTATATATATATAGATATATATATATATATATAGATATATATATATATAAACAGTATATATATATTCCTGATGACGGCTCGAGTCTAAGAGCCGAAATGTTGAATAAACCCATTTTTTTCTTCACAAAAGACCTATGAGTGCAGATTTCTTTGCTCTATTGATTTTGATATATTCTGGATAATTCTGGATAATAGGTCCCATACCTGTGTGTGTGTGTGTATATATATATATATATATATATATATATATATATATATATATATATATACATATACATATACATATACATATACATTCAAAAATGTATTCAGCAGAAAACTTGCTTACACCAAATCCTGTGGAGAGCTGGATTTTTGGGATATTTTACAGTTAATGGTCTCCCAGGCATTTTCTTACATTTTCAACTCATATTTTCTTGGCATAAAGCCAGAATGAACCAATATTCCCTAACAAGTACATGACTAAGTGGGAAGACTGTCTTGAATTTATTTCTGCAAATTTCCATAGAATACAAAACTAATTTGTATAATGTCATATCTGTCGAATTACTACAGGTGGAAATAATTTCAGTTTAGAGTAATAATAGCAAAACCCACTAAAACAAATAGAATACATTGACTTTACCTATACCATAAGAAGGTTCTTACTATCTAGTCTCTTCCTATTATCTTCTGCCATTTTGAAGCACTGTAGTTGTTCATTATTCATGTGCAAGTGCTTATTAATGTGCATCCATAGGAGCCAAGACTCGCACTAAAAAGCTGATGTGGATTAATCAATATCTGCCCAATTTTTAATCTGATATTGATCGGGGAAGCTGGAGGGCCCTATACATGGACCAATAAACTTCTGCGCTGACTCTGTCAGCAGCTTTTATCAGTTTGCGTGGCCACCTTAAGACATAGTTTTTCAGTCATAGGTTTTTAATACTTTATCAATTCAAAATCGAGTTAGAGAATGTAATTAAATTCCATTAAGGAATAATATATGTCATGCAAACATTCATTGCATTTGTTTGTAATTAATATAAGGTTACCAAAAATCCATTGTAGCTTTTTCCTGAATGATAAAGACAGATTGGGGCCCCCTTTTCATTTGAAATTGTAGTTTAAATCAAATGACAAAATAAAAGTAAAAATCACTAGGGGAGGAGGGGGTCCATATTATTAGACCCCCCAGGAAATATAATAGCTTAGATTTGGACTCCTGACCATTTCTTCTATTAGGGTCCCAGGGAGCTCAGTAAAGATGTTGGCTTGAGGCTTACTCCATAATGCATTTGTCAGCAATATATTCACTGAGGGATGGCTAACAAATTGGAACCAACTTGTGCTTTCAGGAGATCCACTGAAATATAAAGCTATTGGGGACAAGTATTCATTATCCATTATAATATGTTGGTGACAAGGGAGTCTAACGAAAACATCCAGTTTAGAAAACTTCTTCTAGATCAAGAAAAGGAAATTCTACATACAGGCAAGTATTTGAAGAAATGCATTTGTTGAGAATAGGACTAGCGCATGAAAGGAAAATAAGAAGTAAAGTAAGTCAAGGTGTGGCAGCCATGGTTCTTTAGAACAGATGGATAAGACCTTCAGAAGCATTTTGGATAGTGATGAGCGAAATTCTTTTGCAAAAATGACACCCAGAAAGACAAAAGTGCAAGTCCAAAGTGCTCAAATGGAGGCAAAATTGCAAGGGAATTGACAATAATCAAATCAAACTTGTGTCCAAACATACTTCTTAGCATACTTCTTTAAGCAAATACATTATAAACACCTCAAACTGATGCCAACCCCTATTTCCATACATGTCAGCTCAACCATGTCACCCTCCTCACCTAGTCACCTGCAGTAGCAGGTCCTTTACCTGCTTGTCAGTAATTTGCATCTCAAACCGAATCTAAAGGAAACGTTTTTCCGCCATCATGTTAAAAACAGGATTTATCTCAAGTTCTGTAATAAATTTGAAATACATCTGGCAGGTATATGTAATATTTCAGAAGCATTTGTATATTACTGTTGATTAAAAGCCTGAAGCATGAAGCCAGCTGAATTTCAGTTGAAGATGACTGTCTGGGAAATGTATTTCTACAATTTTTGGTGTACAAGCGGTTGTGTGTGTTTGGCTGTGTCTCTAGAAAGCAGTGAGACTTACAGTTACTTACAGAAACTCCAGCTGATCTTACCCACTGATTCTCAGTTGTTGCAAAACATGATCAATTCAGTCCAAAATTAAAATACTGCATGATCGGTCCAAAACAATCATAAAGAGATAACAAATACACAACAAGAAAGGCTTTAAATACCCACAGCTGTCTTTTAGTAGATCATCCATTAAGATGTATCAGTGTACTTAAAGATTTTAATTAGCACATGTTAATTTTCACTGCTATTTTTTCCCACTCTTCTGCCTGAGTCTGTTTACGTGGGGCTGATTCATTAGGTTTATTAAGTGCCCCCCACTGCTACCTGTCTTGTCCTCACTTGATTAACGACAGCGAGACTGATCACTTCATATCCAACTTCATGCTGCATCAGAAACTCTCTACCTCCTTCTAGAAATCACTGATAAGCAGAACCATTCCCCCCTCTATTGGCCAAAAAGAAAAATTTAAATCAGAGAAAGTCAATCATGTAGTTATTTTGGTACCACAGATGCTCTCTATAGTTATACGTTTGCCGTTTCTTCATGTTATCAACATTATTCCATTAAATATAGAGATAATGGTGTTGTATTTGTATCTTTTTCAGCTCTTTGCAATCAAATTCTAGCAGATTATTTTATTGTAATAGAAAGTGTTCTGTACCCTGTTGGTAAAGTTTTAAATTGCTTCATTTGTGCCTCTATTTAAATCTTATCCATTAATATTTTGCTTATTTTTAAGAAGGAAACCCAACATAAAATAAGAAGCAGCTTTAGTATTTTCTTTTGTTTTGTATTACATTACTCCAGTCAGTGACATCATCACTGTAATCAGTAATAGTTAGAAACAGAGCCGGATTTGCCCTGAGGGTGCCCGGAGGCCGGCGTCCTCGGACGCCCCCTACCTCTCGAAAGATAGCGCACATGGCCACCCTGTCTGTTCATGCTGGAGCACTAGCCATTCGGCGCTAGTGCTCCGGCAAGAGAATTGCTTATGCGGCTGGGTGGCATGCTGCCCCTTAATTGTCGCTGCCCTAGGCTCGGGCCTATGCAGCCTCGCCGAAGATCTAGCCTGGTCAGAAATATATATCTATAAACAATAACTTTCCCAGACTCACAGTCAGTGCTTTCTTTCTTTGTAAATGTTTCATTATGTATTTCAAAGTTTCTAGGTGGAGATTACTGTATCTACAGTACACGCCTTATAAAACAGATCATCCAAGTTTAAAGTTGTTTTTGTTAAGTAAGAGATCCAAGAAATGCTTACAGTAAATCTTTGAAATATTTTTATTAACTAGTAACAACCGAGGAATGGAACCCCACCAGTGTATTTTAAGCAACACATGCTTTGTTGATGTCTACAAATACAGTCCTATAAAGGATTTCAGCCCTCAATGATCAAGGTACCAAAAGCCTCAATAAAACACAATATTCAGTCCAAAAAGTTTATTCAGAAAGAATAAGCACGGAATAATATATTGTCAACAAATACATTTTAGAGAAATATATTTTCCTTTGTCTTCATTGAGCTCTGCCAGGTAAGAAAATTCATTTTCCTAACCCAGGAAGAGGGAGGAGGAAGTCCATTAAGATCATTACATGGCTGACTTATTCTCAGCACGACCTGAGACTCTTTTCTTCAAAACACAGACCATAAGTGCATTCTGATACCCAACCACATGCTATACAGAAATCATACACACACAGTCTAACATCCTAAACTTGGAAAGTAAAGACACTACTGCTTTAATAATTTATTGACACTTCTTAATGTTTTTGAAATGTTGGGTAATTAAGTAGGCATTGTTTAAAATATTTGTAGATACACGAAAAGGCTATAGAATAAATTAAAATGCCTGTAATGCAAAGTGGCAGATACAATACCAGGATTTTTTTCAATCGTTGTTGCATAACTTAACAACAATGATCTCAGGTTGGTCAGCAGGCTGAAAAGGGCAGACTGGGAGAATGAAGAAGACTGTATCCCTCAACAAATCCTACATTTCTGGCTGGAGTTGCTACTTCCTCCTCCTCATGATATGTTGCTTTGTTTATGATCCGTGGAGCAGTGTTGATCACACAGCATCTCCTATGATACACTTATGTATTATTGATGTGACAATATTGCTTGCGGCGTAGATTCGTTGCTTATGGTGAGAGTGATTCAAGGCACCACACAGGGTTTCTGCCACTTAAGCTATCTATAACATTTATTAAAAGTAAAAAATAAGTAACAATATGCCATTAACAGGCTGTTTTATTGCTTCTGATTTTCAAGAGAGGAAACAGAGAGACATTTAATGTACAGTACATAATTTTTATTCTTTTACAATATGTTTTCATCTTTTAATTTGTGCATTGTTTGTTCTTTATTATTACTGGATTTCCTAAAACAGGGTTACCTTACTTAAAGACTGGATATATTAATATGCAAACAACTTAATTCTTCTTGGCTTATGGTTTCTGTGGCACAGCATGGGACAACCACCACCAACCTCCTGGGTTCCTATCACACAGGCATAAACATGCAAAGCAGAACAACAGAACAGAATATGAATATACCAGTGCCTAAATGTATGGTAGTTTAGTTGTTTTTATTTTCGCGTTAAAGGTACAGGCAACCAAAAATAAGGATAGAAATTTCAGCAAGAACAGGGGTGCAAAACCTATAGGTCAGGACCCAATATGGGGTCATGGAATGTAATTCTATGCACATTGCTGATGCTGGATGAGGGTAGTCTTCTTTATTCAACTTGCATGTATTTTGCAGTGTGTTGCAGATCTACAAAGCAGCACCAGAATTATTTCTGGATATCAGTAAATTATAATATAGCTCTAAATAATATAACATTCTCCAGTGTCTTCTAACTCTTTAGAAAATAAAAATTGCATCTTTTGCCTTTAAAAGTTTAAGCTTTGTAGAACTGGTCAGCAGGCACAGGTAAAATTGTTCCTATTTAAAATAGGATAAAAAAAGGGTACAAAACTGGCCTTTTTCAACTAAATTGGAATAACAAAATTTGGTGTTGCAGTTTAGCCAAAACCAGAAGTGGAGGGTTCACAAATGAATACTGCATGTTCAATGGGAACAAGGAACATAAAAATGTCACTGCTAAATTGGGCCATGTATTATATTAATTTTAATATATTTATCCTGGTATGGTTCCCCAATAACTGCCTGGTAAAAATGTGTAGTATGCAAGACTAAATTTTCTTGTGCTGTACAGTAAAGATGCTTAGACATTATTTGTGACCTTTATGGGGTAACTTGAAATGCAGGTGGGAAAAAATAGAAGAGGAGAGCTACACAGTAATTGGGTAAAGGGTCAATGCTAAACCAAGGAGAGGGAAGTATTCACTCAGTCTAAGGATGGTTAGAAGCAGTGTGATGGTATGGTTAAATATTATATCTCAGAAAACAAAAAAAGGATTGTGAAAGCAGCCAAGATGGAGAAAAGGGAGAGAAAGACCAGCATAATTGATATAATGACAAAAAGGGAACAGGAAGGGAGGGAGAGTGTATTTTTCTTTGGGGAGGCTGTCAATAGAAGTTTTTCCATTCGATGAATTATAATTATATATATATACATTTATATTAGTTAATCTTTTTTGCTGCCAGTTTGTCACATCAGAGTTTAAGTACTAATGACCTTTGACCAAGTAAATGATTTCTCTCATACATAATGTTGTTCCATTCTAGATTTTAAAAGCAATTATGAATTGCTTACTGTAGCTGAAAATGTATTGCTTGGTAATGCTAAACTTAAATTTGTCATGATAATTGGCCACTGGGGGCACCATTGCAGTCTATGAAATAACTTTAATTTAGCCTCAGCAAAGCTAAGTGGAGACTATATGTAAACACTCCCTTATAAAAAGAAAAACATGTGTATAAATTAGATTTGGTGAATATTCTATGCCTAAATTATTTTTATTGAGCAATTAAGTATATCTATTCTGTCCCCAGCAGTTCACAGCAGCCATCTTCTTTTCTTCTTTAAATTTTTCCCGGCGTGTCTCTCCCCGAATGATGGCACGCATGCACACACTTCCGCATTCCTCTTCAAAGTGACGCTGGCATCCGACTCTGAGCGCATTGACGCCTGCGTCAAGTTGCAGGCATCATGACATCGTCAGGATGTGTCTAATTGGAAGTTTTGGCACCAAAGACTGTTTAAAAGGCCTGTCCACCATTTTGCTGATGCCTAAGCTGGTTCCAGTTTTTCTGAACATGCCGAAAGCGCTCTTTACTATTGAATTCCTGATTTTCAGGTTTTTGCCTGACTCTTAACTTCATTTCCTGCCGCCTGCTTTGAACTTTTGCCTGACTTTGACTACGTCTATTCTTTATCCTTGCTGGTACCTCTCTCACGATTATTGCTCCGCACTACCTTGTTGGATTCTGCAGCAGGATGCCCAGGTCCCCAAAAGGGTGTCGGTGAACACCGGAATCCACATGGTAATCCTGTGCGTCCACATGGTACAATCACCAATCAAGGTTCCAGACAACGTGGTCGTTACAGTCTGCTTCCGAATTTTAACGAAGAAAAGAAGATGGCAGCTGTGAACTGTGGGGGACAGAATCTGCACCGAGGGGTAAGTAAAAAGTTAGGGGCATTGCCCAGGTACCACCTAGGCTGGGGGGGAGGGTCTACAAAGGGTAGGGGGTAAGGGTTTTTTATTTTACAGGTTTGTTTCTCCTTTAAAGGAGAAATAACCCCCCCCCAATAAAAAAGCCCCATGTACTACCCTAGATAGCCCCCCCTTCCTGCTTCCTACCCGCATAGTGCATTATTCAAGAAAAGGTCCCTGAACAGCATGCTCACTTATTTATGCAGAGTAGTGCAGTGGAGCTCATGGGCGCCATCTTCTGGGTCTTTGGTCTTCTTCTGTAAGGGAACACCGTACTTGGCGCATGAGCAGTTGGAGCAGTCAGGTATTTGTACCAACTGTGCAATAAACTGAAAAGTTCGGTGAATTGCTAAAGGGATGGAAGAGGATCTGAAGAAGACTGAAGACCTGGAAGATGGCACCCATGAGCTTTGCTGTGCTACTCTGCATAAATAAGTAAGTATGCTGTTCAGGGACCCTTTCTGGAATAATGTACTATGCGGATAGGAAGCAGAGAGGGGGTAGTAGATGGAGCTTTTCTTATTGGGGGGTTACATAGTTAAATTGAGTTGAAAAAAGACAAAGTCCATCAAGTATAACCCCTCCAAATGAAACCCCAGCATCCATATACACACCCCTCCCTACTTTTAATTAAATTCTATATACCCATACCTATACTAACTATAGAGCTTAGTATCACAATAGCCTTTGATATTATGTCTGTCCAAAAAATAATCCAAGCCATTCTTAAAGGCATTAACTGAATCAGCCATCAACTGGGTTAGTTCTCCTTTAAACGGAATTTTAGCAGTAGCCCTTGTTATACATTGTTATACATAAAGCTGAGTATCAGTAATAGCCCAGGTTAGATAAAGATAGGTCATGATATGTGAATATATAACATACATGGCTATCAAATCACATATTTACCTCAGCTAGAAGAACCCAGCCATAACTGAAATTGAGTTCCAGCTCTCGTTGCTGAAAATAGATACAAGTATATGTACACACGTACACACAGGGGGAGAGATTTCTCATTTTCAGGTAGATTGCTGCCATAAGCAATGTGTTGAAAGTCCTCATTTTGGTTCTGAGCTCCTGCCAATCATCCCTCCTACAGCTTCTATTAACCGAGCATAAGAAATGAGTCTGGCAGAGGTCACGGTGTGCCCCATTAACTTCATTAGCATAGGATACCAAATAGCATAAGCTGCTCTCTGAACCATTACTGGGATTTTTACACTTCTCCAAGTGCTGACTGATGGCTTGTACATGTTAATGCGTATCTGCCTTTTTGTTCTCTGTCTCACAATGCTCCCTAGGATTTCATTTAATGGGCTCCCCGGATCATATCACATCAGTCCAGGCAGTTTCTCTTCTAATTCATTAAAATGGACATTAAACGGGTTAACCTGTTCTCTACCAAGGAAATATAATTCAAAACATTTTAAAGGTAGCATTAGAATGAAAAAAAAAACAACTCAAGTAGTGTTAGAAACAAATATAAAAAATCAGAAATAAAAGGACTGCAAAATAGCCACACATCAAGCACAGAACATTTTTAAATTTGATCCTATTTGATAGTATGAAGAGCAAATATAACCTTAAGTATAATATGTTACATTTTGTTTTTACTTTTATGGTAACTGGTGACATTTAAATAAAGTCCCATTAATTTTTTTTGAACAGGTAGATCACTTAAAAGACTAAAACAAAATTAAACACTGTGAATGGAATATCTGGGAGGTGTATATCAAGTCAAGAGGGCTTCTTAGTGAGCTTTTGATGCACATTTCAGTGAAGGTTATTGACATTTGGATGATGTGAAAATAGTCATATGTCAATGGTAAACAAAGATGCTGATTTGGAGCTTTTATAAAAGTGATACTGACACTAAAACACTACCTTTTAAAATATGAATGTACCTTAAAAGTTACCTATAGGTCATGTTGATCATTTTTGCTGTTAGACGAAGTTTCTAAACCTGACTGTTTTGACAACCTGACTGTCCCATCTCAGACTGTCAGTTAAAGATTCTAATGCTGCACAACAGACTCCTGCTGCACAAATATGGCAGCTTTCAAAGGCAATATTATGACAGATGTAAAAAAGTTTCATTTCTGGTGTCAGTATCTCTTTAATATTGGTATTGTTCTAAACCATTGATCTCTCAAATATGTTTCCAACCTCTCAACGTCTTCACATCTTAGCAAGGTGGGAATTCTCATTAGTTTATCACTGACATGCACACCAAACCTCATTGATACGGTGGCCCCAACTGGTCTTTTGGTTCTAAAGATTAAACAAGTCATCTGCACTCCACAAAGAATTTCAAGTTTCAGTTATAGAGAAAAAAATCATCTATAGATCAGTTCAACTGGGCAAGGTGTCATGTAAATAACATCTGATAAGTTCAGGTGTAATGTTAGTCTATAAAATTCAAGATGAACATAAGTTTTGACGCTCATAAACTTGAAGTATATTTTAGTGAAGCCAAGAGTCATACCTTTTGTTAACTGATCTAGTCTTTCATGATATACTTTACTCCAGGCGACTATCTTATCTGCTTCTTGCCTAACCTCATAGAAGAAGATGGGTTATGACAGTACTCTTTAGAATCAAATGCTTTCAAATGAACAAACCTTCATGTGCTTTTATTGCATACTCAAATATAAGGGCATGTCCATCAAAATATCGATCATTTTGCTTTTTAAAGTAATGGTGAATGAAAATGAATTATAATTATTGTTATTTCACTATACTATACATTCATTTAACATTTCTGATGGTTCCTAAAGGAAATTGCTATCAAATTGATATAATCTCTCTGGCAGAGTGAGACAGATCCACAGATATGTTAGTGTTTGCATGGTCGGTAATATACCTACTTCAGCCTGAACTAAACTCCTGTATCTTGGCAAGATAGATAGTATGAATAATTGTTACTTTAAATTGGCAAAAACAAGTAAATACGCTTAATCTTTCATCCTTCCTTACCCTGTGGACTACAGATGTTGTCAGTGAAGAGATCATTATCTATATCAGCTGGAACTCAGAGCATTACAGGAATTCATCAGCTGCCTATGGAGAGAAGAAGCCATATCCTTAGTCTGCTCCATGCATTTCTGCACATGACTGCAAGGAACTCACATCATCAACTGTTTAACTATTTTACTGCTACCGTAACATACATTCTTTGAACTAATGAACTTGCAGTATATTTTTCATTTTAACAGTTATTATTGTCAGACTGCACTGTTAATTTATATCAAGCATTTGTTAATTGGCCAGGCATTCATTTTACTGAGGACAGGGTATGAAATGAAAAAGTAATATGAATAGTGTGATTGAGAGCGTATGTTTTTTGGTGACCAAGTTTAAAATAAATGTGTGGCCTTTACTTACGCTGTGTTTGCAGCTGTGTTTGCAACTGGCAGTACTCAAAACACGTTTTTTAGAAATAATAAGTTGGTTCATCTGGTATGAGAATATGCTAAGAAAACACATTTTTAGGTATAAACCACTGACAGGGGCAGAGCTTGATGGCATCTTGGATGCAACAATATGGAACCCTTCTGAGCATGTTTATAGTAAACTCCACTACTGAGCGATTAATTTTTCCAGCAAACGTATCATATCATTTGCTTTGATCCCTGAATGGTCCCATACAAATGTTGAATTTACTGTTTAATGGACAAGGAAATAATAAATCTCAGGGGGAAGCCCCAGGGCAGTGTGCTTCTTTTATACAAAAAAGCACTGGCCCATGGCTAGTTCAGTGGTCAAAATTGTGGGTAAAGCTTAAAACTTAATTTGGCATATTATAAAAACAAAAATATTCTTAAAAGCAAAACAGAATTATAGCAAATGCAGTACATTGGAATATACAGTCTTGACAACAGTGGAATACCCACTTAGGCTCACAGTGTCATGCAAACCTCCTTCATCTTTTTTGTTTGTGTATTCTGAAAGTTTTGTTTTCTTCAGAAGTCTCATGGTGTACAGATTCACTGGAAAGGAGAGGGATTTCAAGTCCCAGAATCCATCCAGGTATATTTGAATTGTAAATATACTGTATTTGGAAAGTTCTCTGTAACGATCGCCGCCCGGAGCAGGCCCAGGAGCTCCGGGCGGCGCGTCCATCTTCGCCGGCGTCGCTCCCAAAATGGCGGCGCCCATGGCCGCCACGTGGGTAGCGGCGCCGGGCGATGACGTCAGCGCGCCGACGTCGGCGCAAGAGCGTCAATGACGTCAGAATGGCGCCAAATTTGAAAATAAAAACTCCAACTAGACGCCAGAATGGCGCCCAAGAATAGGATTACTTTCCTGAAGCATATCCTGGGTTTCCTGTGTGCCTTATTGCCTAATATTGTTCCTGCCTTGTATCCTGACCCTTTGCCTGGACTTTGGACTTTGATTGTATTCTGCCTGCCTGTGAACTCTTGCCTGATCCTGACTATTCTCCGTTTAACCCTTTGGATACCGCGACCTTGTTCCCTCAAGAGGGCTTCCTCCTTGATCCAGACAACCTCCCTGGAGGGAGCTCCCGGCTCCCTGACATTATTCTTGGGCCATGGATCCTTCTGAGGAAGCCACACCTCATGTCGGACGAGCGCTCCGCGGACTGGCATCCCGCATGGAGGACTACGAAAACCAGCAGGTTCGCATTGGGCAAGCACTCGATGTCCTGCTGGCTCAAGTGCCTTCTGCGTCCTCCACTGCTCCACCTACTGGGGATCCCCCCATGGCGGCAGCCCCCACGAACACAAGCTACCCGACAGGTGAGCCTCGCATTCCACCTCCCCCTCGTTTCAGTGGGGACCCACAAGCCTGCAGGGGATTTGCCACGCAATGCCAAATTCAATTTGAGTTCCAACCCACACAGTTTCCAAGCGAGCGTTCCAAGGTGGGGTATGTGATGTCTCGATTGGAAGGCAAGCCACTGGAGTGGGGCAACGTCTCTTTGGGAGAAGAATTCCCCGCTGACTTTTGATGTTAAAGACTTTCTCCAAGCTTTTCGTATAGTCTTTGATGCTCCAGGTCGGGTTACGAACGCCCCTGCCCGTCTCTTGCAGCTCCGGCAAGGAAGCCGCAGTGTCAATGAGTATGCTATAGACTTCCGAACACTGATGGCGGAGACTTCCTGGTGTGATGACGCTTACAAGGCTGTATACTACCAAGGCCTATCCATCCGCATCAAAGATGATCTCGTCTCCAGAGAGACTCCTGACACCCTGGAAGGGTTGATCGCTCTATCCATTAAGGTGGACACTCGTCTCAGAGAGCACCAGGTGGAGAGAGAGCGCAGTAGACGATTTTCTCCCATGTTGGCCCCTCGCTTTCAAAGGCCGATTCTGCAAACACCCGCTGTTCCTGTGACCCATGTGTCGACGTCTCCCTTGGAGGAACCCATGCAAGTAGGAAAGACTCGCCTCTCCGAGCAGGAAAGACTCCGAAGACGTATGGCAGGTCTCTGTTTATACTGTGGTGGGCATTCCCATTTTGCCAACGCCTGTCCTGCCAAAGCCAAGAGTTTTGTACCCCGAGGTATGTCTCAGGTTTCTTATGTAGGGGGCATCACTCGAGGTTCTCTGGAGAAGTATCAAGAAAATTCACGCAGGCTTCTCCTTCCTTTGCAGATTCACCTGGCAAGTAAGTCTATCTTCGAAGGGCCTTCCTCGACTCCGGAGCGGATGGCAATTTCATGGATGCCTTTTTGCCGAACGCATGAAGGTTCCTCTGCTTCCATTGTCTTCTCCCCTGCGAATTACTGCCATAGATGACAAACCCCTGGAGTTTGAATTCGTCACAAAGTTCACGGCGGAACTATCTGTACAAGTTGGGGCGCTGCATCAAGAAAAACTTTCATTCTTCATCATCCCCTGTCCTTCTACTCCAGTGATATTGGGTCTTCCATGGTTACGTCTGCATAACCCCACCATAGACTGGTCCACTGGGCAGATCTCTCGTTGGAGTTTATTTTGCCTGCAACATTGCCTTCCGCCAAAACCCCTCGAGAAGGTGAATGTCTCCTCTGCGGAATTAAAGACTTTGCCCTTGAAGAATGGCGTCACCTCCTGGAGGGTTCTGAAATTCCTGTCCAGATTTTCACTGATCACAAGAATCTGGAGTTCATACAGTCCCTCAAGAGGCTAAATCCCAGACAAGCCAGGTGGGCCCTTTTCTTTTCCCGATTTAACTTTGTTTTGACTTATCGCCCAGGTTCCAAAAATCTGAAGGCCGACGCCTTGTCTCGTAGCTTCACTCCGGTGGACCGTGACCCTGAGAGACAGGAACCAATCATTCCACCAGTCAAGATCATTGCCTCTCTGTATCCCCAATTTGCCGACCAGATTCTGGCTGGGCAGTCCTCGGCTCCTCAAGATACTCCGATTGGCATGGCCTTCGTCCCTCCAGAACTTCGCCTGGCCATCCTGCAACAAACCCACTGCTCCAGGCAAGCTGGACATCCTGGTTCGGCTAAGACCCTTGAACTCTTGAGGCGCCTAGTCTGGTGGCCTGATATCCGCAAGGATGTAAAGGACTTTGTGGCTGCTTGTAATGTCTGCGCCACTTCTAAGCCTAGCCATTCCCGCCCCAGTGGGTTGTTACAGCCTTTGCCGGTACCCTCTCGTCCATGGACGCACCTCTCTATGGACTTTATTGTCGAACTTCCTCCCTCCGGTGGGAATACTGTGATCTGGGTTGTTATTGATCGCTTCTCCAAAATGGCCCATTTCATCCCTCTGAAGAAGTTGCCCTCTGCGGTGGAGTTGTCCCAGCTTTTTATCCAGTACATCTTCCGCCTGCATGGTTTCCCGGTGGAGATCGTCTCCGATAGAGGCACCCAGTTTACTGCCAAGTTCTGGCGTTCCTTATGCAAAGACCTGGGAATTGTTCTTCAGTTTTCATCTGCATACCACCCGCAAACGAATGGGGCAGCTGAACGTGTCAACCAAGCCCTGGAGCAGTTCCTGAGGAACCACGTATCCCTCTGCCAGGATGACTGGTCTGATCTCCTCCCATGGGCGGAATTCGCTCATAATAATGCTTGTCATTCCTCTACAGGAAGGTCTCCGTTCATGTCGGTGTATGGTCAGCATCCTCAAGCTTTTCCCCAAGACTTTGTGCTATCTGACGTCCCGGCTGCTGACGACTCCGCAGCCCATATGTCTGCTATTTGGGCTGCGACCAAGTTGAACCTAGAGAAGAGTGCTCTTGTTCATAAGACTTTCGCGGATCGTCGTCGAAGATCCTCTCCTCTCTACAAGGTGGGTGATAATGTCTGGCTCTCTTCCAGGAATATCCGGTTGAAGATACCATCTCCCAAGTTGGGTCCAAAATTCGTGGGACCATTTCCCATCTTGGAGATAATCAACCCTGTGGCTGTCAGACTCCAGCTTCCACCAGAGATGAGAATCCCCAACGTGTTCCACGTGTCTCTGGTGAAACCCGCCATCACCAACCGGTTCTCTGGCGGTCAGTCTCCTCCTCCTGCCATCTCTGTGGAGGGTCAACTTGAGTACGAGGTGGAGAAAATCCTAGACTCCAGAATCTCCAGAGGGTCCCTTCAGTACCTCATTCAGTGGAAGGGCTTTGGCCCTGAAGAATGCTCCTGGGAAGGACACCGTGATGTTCATGCTCCTCGTCTGGTGAGGGAGTTCCATTCCAAGTTTCGCCAGAAGCCAAGTCCTGGTGGTCCAGAGGCCCCCCGTGAGGGGGGGGGTACTGTAACGATCGCCGCCCGGAGCAGGCCCAGGAGCTCCGGGCGGCGCGTCCATCTTCGCCGGCGTCGCTCCCAAAATGGCGGCGCCCATGGCCGCCACGTGGGTAGCGGCACCGGGCGATGACGTCAGCGCGCCGACGTCGGCGCAAGAGCGTCAATGACGTCAGAATGGCGCCAAATTTGAAAATAAAAACTCCAACTAGACGCCAGAATGGCGCCCAAGAATAGGATTACTTTCCTGAAGCATATCCTGGGTTTCCTGTGTGCCTTATTGCCTAATATTGTTCCTGCCTTGTATCCTGACCCTTTGCCTGGACTTTGGACTTTGATTGTATTCTGCCTGCCTGTGAACTCTTGCCTGATCCTGACTATTCTCCGTTTAACCCTTTGGATACCGCGACCTTGTTCCCTCAAGAGGGCTTCCTCCTTGATCCAGACAACCTCCCTGGAGGGAGCTCCCGGCTCCCTGACATTCTCAAAGCTCAGATATTGTTTATACATCTTTTTTTACATAATTCCTACTGACTGAGTTCTTGTCAAGAGGCATATTTTTTCTTTAGTCATACAGAGGGGCAAATTCACTAAGATCCAAAGTTGCGCCAGCACTTTGCCGCACTTCGCCAGCGCTACCCAAATTCACTAAAATGCGAAATTGCACTCAGGGAGGCGAACGGTAGCGAAGCTGCACTACCGTTACTTCGTCAGGCAAAGCAAAGTTATGCTTGCATTGCCGAATTTGCATACGGCGCTAAGTTAATATATAATGGACGTATATGCTGTAGCAACTACATTACACTACAGAAGCCCAGGAATCCTTTAAAAGATAAAATAAAGGTGTTCTATTGCCCTACACATGTGCCCACTGTATCGTTGAGTTGCCATATTTAAGGAAATATAGGGGAGAAGGAGGGTACCCCCAAAAATTTTTTTGATCTTTTTCAGCCTATCACCCTTAAAAAAGTAAAAGACGCCAGCGTTTTTTGGAACCAAGAAAAAAATTCAACTTTTTTTGAAGGAAGCCCTATCTACTCTATTGCACTTCGTCTGGTCTGAGCTGGCGAAAGCAAGTCTGGCGCAAGAGGTAACGTGCAGTAAAATGCGCAAGTTAGTGAATGAGCGTATTTACGTCCCTTGGCCATAGCGCAACTTTGCCTGGCGTAAGGGTGCGAACTAGCGCTAGAGTAGGTCGTCTTCACCAGCGAATTTACGCCAGCACCCGTTAGTATATCGGCGAAGTAACGAAATGAACTCACGCTGGTGAATCTGTGCTAGTGTTAGCCGCTTCCTGCTTTAGTGAATTTGCCCCTAACAGTTGTGAATGATCCATTATATTTCATAATTAAATAAATGCAAAAATGGGGGAAAATAGAAATAGCTTGTAGAGCCTACCATATCTGGAAATTAACTTAGGGTTCAATCATAATCAAGAAGATATGCTACACATAGGGTGCCACCTTTTCTGGCATTCCTATATATTTATCTTTTTTCCCTATTAATAACATTGGGATCAGCCATCATTTTTACCGACCAGGCTGGTAAAATACCGGCCAGGTGGCAACCCTAGCTACACATTGTGCCACCATCTACAGTCTGCAAAGCTAAATAGCTCTCTGATACAATAGAATGTTGCAATTGTATTGGTCACATGGCAGGCATGTGATTTTGGGAGAAACAGATTAAAACTCAGCAACTTTGAACATGAATGATATAGAATGTTTTTTTGAAAATTAATGATAACATGTGATAACATGAAATTACACTGTAATTTTGCTGTGAAGTCAACCATACAAACAAAAACACTTTATATTTTTCTTCATCTTTTTTTTCATCATAAGATGAAATGGCCTCCTTTATATTGACTGAGCCTTTGAAAGGAAGGAAGGAAGGAACAATATACTTTGAGCCACAGAAAAGGCAAAGAGGTGCATATCTGTCCTTTAGTTAAGTGGCTAAGCAGTGTACACACTGTGCCATTCTTAGCAGGTGTTGTTATAAATCTTAATAGATGTAAGTAAATATTAAAAATGAAGAGCCAGAGGTATGGCATTTCACCCTGAAATCATTTATGTATAGATGTTCTGGCTGACTGCCACATACAGATATTCACCTTTTGCTGATGTTCCAAAAATTCATAACCTAATCCTCTGAAGTGAGGTCAACAGACACATCCCTATCAGTGATACCAACATCTGATTTTTACAATACTTCCAAGAACTAGTGATTCATATGAACTGCAGGCAAGGGACCAGAAAATAACATAACTTTTCCCTTTGCTAGTATTGCTGGTATTTATTCTGTTAAAGGAAAACTGCACCTTCAGAAGAATATGTAACCAGAAGATAATTTATATTTAAGAATCTTAAAATTAACAAATTGGCATATACATGTTGGTACATATTGGGACATCTTTCCCTTGAGCCACCATTTTATGACGTTCTGTGTGTCCCTCCCTGATCACCTGACAGGATATAATGCAGCCTGTAACTGAAGATTGGGAACTCATTTACAGACACCGATTTCCATTCATTGGCTAATGTAACCTAGCATGTATGTGTGCTCTATGTTTGGATGACTTAAGTATGTAAAATAGCAGTTTCTCTATATTAGTCAGTAGAACATACTACTAAAAAGTAGATTTTTCATACATTAAAAGATTAAAAGTAGATTTTCTATATTAATCAATAGCACATACTACTAAAAAGAAGATTTTTCATGAAAAAGCTTTATTTATATGAAATAGTATTTTAAATATGGATTGTTTTATGGGTTACATTTTTATAGAGATCTGCAATGTTCAGGGGGTAGTTTCTCTTAAAAAAATAGGCCTGGATTAGCAATGTGTAGGTTATATTAAATTCCAATGGGGTTGCTGTAAGATGTTTTATACAATCAATATTTATTGGACCTGCAGGGGCTGTATAGACATTTGTGTACCTGAAATGCCATGGCTTATTTTTAATCTCAGTCTGGACCTAATTACAAAATGAGGGTTTGTCATACACAGTACTTCAGTAGCACAGTTGATCTCACAGTACTGCTTTGGCTTAATACAGGTATGGGATCTGTTATCTGGAAATCCGTTCTCTAAAAAGTTCCGAATTATGGGAAGGCTATCTCCCATAGACTCAATTTTAACAAGTAATTTAAATTATTAAGAAAATTGTTTCCTTTATCGCTGTAGTAATTAAATGGAACATTGTACTTGAGCCAAACTAAGATATAATTAATATGTATAAGAGGCAAAACAGTTCTGTTGCATTTAAATAATTTTTTAGCAAACTTACAGTATGGGGGTCCAAATTACAGAAAGAACCCGGATCCAGAAATCCCCAGACCCTGAGCATTCTGGTTAACTGATACCATAAGTGTAATACATTCACCAACACCATTTTCAATAAATAGAAAGAAAGGAAATATGCACAATATTGATTTATTATGATATATTTATATTATTTTTAATTAACATTTTTTTTAATCACATACATAATTTTGTTTGCAATTGGGCACTGAGTTACCCATTAATCCCTTCCCTTAAATAATGGGTTTAAATGATGGGTTAATGTTTACAGAAGGCTAGATGATAATAGCACTAAGCAGGACAAGGCCAGCAACATGAACAATCATCTGCATTTCTTAATTCTTTCTTGTTCCTGGATATGTTCCTGGATACACAAGCAAAAATAAAGGATTCAATGGAACATTTTGCAGTTTATTACTAGGTTAAATTATGCTCATGCTCCTAATGGCAATATGGCAATTGCTTGTTACTGTACAGGATATTCTAGACACACTTTAATTTCACTGATAATGAGCTCTTTCATTTAACATTCACTGTCCCATTTCATTGGTTTATGAACTGTATCACATTTATGATATTGCTCAGGTTGCCTGGACCGTTCTTGGGGATTGCAGTATAAACTTTCAAAAGACTTCTCACATATACAATGTGAGGAAATGTAAATGTAAAATTTGCTTTTTCCCCCCTCAAGCTGGATTATTTATTCTGTTTAACATGAACATATCAAATACAAATTGTGTCTTGTATTTCTCTGTTCTCAATTATTTTTCATTGGTGTAAGTTTTCTGTCAATTTATGCAAGGAGATACAACTGAATAGGGATGCCAAGATTTTTTTTTTCAAGAGATGAAGCTTATATAACATTTTCTTTTGAGACAGTTCCCCCTTAAAGTTATTACAGGAAAACTGAGATCACCTGGTACTTGAGCCAGTGCTTGAGTTGGAGCAGATGGGATGGATTATTTTCCATCTTTACTGAATTCTACCTAACAGCACAGTGCAACATATCGGATATACAGTTATTACTAAAGTGTCAGCAGGAAGAAGTGAAGCATGGGTTGAACGTATTCTAGTGCCCTGAAGGCCATCATTTCTGTATTGACATTAATTTCAGTGAAGAAAAGACATAGATGAATGTGACATATGCACAATTCACATTCCATCTGTTTATTACATTTCAGTGCTGAGCAATGGTGAGCATGTCTTATATTCTGCATCCACCAGCTGAACATTCAAGGCAGCCACATGATGCCATGCCAACAATATGAACTATGCTTGAATCGTCTGTTGGTAATTATCTTACCTTTAATGGTGGCACAGTAATTAGATACTGCTAAGAGTTCAGGTGTATAACTGTCTGCATATAAGTAAACTTATATTGACAAATAATTCACAATATGCAAGATTACACTTGATTTCTACCCTAGGAGGTAAGATACTACTGATATCCTACATACCTATAGTTGTTTCTGTGTTATGATTCCTACCTTCTTCAAACAATCTTTTTGGTGGCTGGGGTCAAAATAATAAAAATTATTTTAATATTAATTGGTTTCCAGATTGGCCATAATCAGGGGCAGATTTATGAAGGGTCAAAGTCAAAATTCTTAGTGAAAATTTGAATTTTGAATTCGAGTTTTTGAGTTTTTTTCAGTGGAATACAACTAGGGAATCGTTAAAATTTGATTTCAGTTTTTAAAAAATATTTGAATTGAATATTCTAACACATACTGCAAGTTCTTTTTTCATCTTTTATATGTATAAGCTGTTTGCTTACTATGTGTTATTAGCCTTATCGATAATTAGAAGATTGTCTCCATTTTCCAGGGTCTACCAAAAGATTTGCTTTGAAAAGTCCCCATCTTTGTGTTGTCTATTTTTAATACACCAACTTTTGAGACTGAAAAAATAAATGTGTGCATTTGTTAATAAAACAATGTTAAATATGAACAATATAAATAACCCATGAAAGTGGATGTTTTTATCCATCACAGAAAATATGGAATTTTAGTGATTAAGCTCCCAAGTCTCAGGGGTTCTGAGTTCCCTGGATATAAAGAGGTTAACAACTAATGGCTTAAAAACTAGATGAAATGTGTTCTTCCTTGTCTTGAAACAGATTTAAAATAAGTAGGACAATGTTTGAGTGACCTTGTGGAAGAATAAATTAACTGTAGGAGAGAGACACCTTGTGCGGTGAGTCCTCTTAAGAAGGTGAGTAAAAGCTGAATGATTAGAGCATCCTCTTCAATCCCTCACAAAGCTTTTATGCTAATTACAGCACCAAAGCACCTATCGTTAACAACTAAGTATATCAGAACTCACAGTGCTCGTGTAATTGGTGTAAGGAAATCCTCTGTAGCGACGTGAAATGTGCTGTACAGATCCACACATTAATGGGATGAAATTGTAATAACTACATAATGTAAATGTAGCTTCTAAAAGCAAGCACTGAAGCTATGCATCCTACTATTAGATCCCCTTGGAGACCGGAACAAGTCATCCTATTCTATCTCAGGCTTTGAAAATAAGAGAGTAAGCTTTTCAAGCAAACCCCACGACTTGGCTGCTTCCTAAATATGGCTTTCTAAATACATTTAATATAATAATAAAAAATATGCTTTATGTGTCTTCAGTGTGTACTAATATTCATAGCAACGTGTCATTCTGACAAAATTTAATTTTTGTTTAGAATAGATGTAATGCAGAACAGATATGGTGTGATTTGATTGTGTCTTATTTCTTCTCTTGGTAATAGACAGTCGATCTTGGTAAAGATAACAGCGCTTACTTAAGTATTTATAAAACACTTACATGCCTCCAGGCTGGAAAGGAATCACAACATGATGGATTGCTAAATTGCATTTTGACAGCTTGGGTTATATTGTAGCTTGTTTCATCAAAATATCAAATATTTGAAAAGATTGTATTACATATCTAGTTCCAGATATGCTACCAAATGGGTAATTCTTCTTTCCCAAGTGACTGTCCATAAATTACTGTTCCCTGTAAATCTTCCTGTTATTTCATATTATCTTCCCTCCCTGTTTATCCTTTCTACTTCTTCAAATTACAGCTTGACATAGTGTCCAAAGCCAACACATACAGAAAAATAAACTTATCCAAAAATTCATGTTTTCTGATATGATGAGTAAAAAAAAAAAATTAGACCAATAAATAAAATTCCATTAACATAAAAATGATTAGCTGTTCTAGCTTCTACATCTTAGACATGATTTGACTCTCCTGTTGGAACCACTTTTCCACTTTGCGGAGGAGTTTGTTTTTTTTTTGCTCCTCCGCAACAACATTGCATAAAGAAAAGAGACACAGAAATGCCAAAACGAAGAGACATTGTAGGTAAAGATATTACTGCAGTGGAAATAGCGACAAATGTTTGGGTAAGTGGTAGCTGACAATGCTCTTGAATCCAAAGAGGCAATCTATTTCAAATCTTTGGGTGCTGGGAGTTGTAGTCCGCGCTAGCTGGGAGATGAGGGGAAGGGGGGAGGGGGAACAGCTGCACCAAGAATGTGGGCCCACTTGCCCACTTGTGGATAACTGTGAATAAAGATTTAGTGCGCTGTATTCTCGAATGGCAATAACCTAGAAAGGAAGAAGAGGCCTAGATGGTGTATTAACCTTTGTATAAATGGATATTAATGCGCTCAGATTTACTCACATGGAGATGGCGATAATCAGACAGTTCAAATATGTGATCGCTCCTTAATCCAGGTGTATACGGCCCGTATACAGGCATGCAGTAGGGAGGGCCGTATACACCTGGATTAAGGAGCGATCACATATTTGAACTGTCTGATTATCGCCATCTCCATGTGAGTAAATCTGAGCGCATTAATATCCATTTATACAAAGGTTAATACACCATCTAGGCCTCTTCTTCCTTTCTAGGTTATTGCCATTCGAGAATACAGCGCACTAAATCTTTATTCATATTTCAAATCTTTGCCATTTCATAAATCCCCCATAAATTTGGTTTCAAGATAACAGATCCCATACCTTTATTTTCTTTTTTTAGTAATCTATGACAGAATCTGCATTGCTTTCTACTAGCTGGAGCTTTCTGGCTTTATAGAAATAAGCTTAATGTAGGGCATCCAACTAATCATAGACTACCGATAAATAAAATTATAAACTGAAATGAATCACTAATGGATGGCCACCTGGCGAAGTCTCTCATAATAACCACCTATGTCTTTTGGTAAAGAGGGTTATGGTTAGAGGTGCTCGCCAAACTAGCCACAGTTGTGCTCAAAAATGTCAGTGACATTTCATGTAAATTACATACCCTGGCACTTTCTGAAAGTTAGAGTAAGCAGAATGGCTCACTTGTTTTTATAGTGATAAAAGGTGTTGGTATCTGCTCTATTAACTGTCATGAAATAGTTATAGGTGTCATCACAGCAGCTAACCCCTGGAGAAGCCTTTTTATATGCAAGAGTAAACTGTTGACATCGGTTCACCCAAGGCTTCAATCAGACCTGAGGGAGTTATCACATTTTCTGTTAAAATTGATATGTTGTAGCAGTCTTGCTGATTAAAATGAAGGGCCTTGTATTTCTATGGGAAAAAATAGATGGCAGATATGATGAAAAAAGTGGAATTGTGGCAATATTGTATATTACTTAATACATTTTCTAAATAACATTCGAACATTTGAAGCAAGCAGTTTTCAGACAGATCCTTCATCAGTATATATATATATTCAAAAAAATTTTGGACACTGCACCCAGGCAAGGTTGAACCGTTTGACGAGAGTGCCGGCTCCTCCATTGACTCTCTCTAGCAAAGAAACTGCACTCCAGGTCTTTTAAGGTGAAAAAATCAAATCATATTTACTTCGAAGTTTCGGCTCCTAACTCAAGCCGTCCTCAGGCTTGAGTTAGGAGCCGAAACATTGAGACAAATACAAGAGTCCTCTGCACTCAACCCATTATCAATATATTTAAGACAGAGACATTTTGTGCATACTGCTACTGAAAAATGCCTTACCCTTTAAACAAAACAGGGATTTTTTGTCCATATATTACAATATATTTAAGATGGCCAACTACGTCAAAGTCATCCCATATCTGGCCAGTCCTACGCTTAATTCATTAAGAATTCTATTGCTATGAGTGCAGAGGTATTTGTCTACAGGGCCGCCATCAGGGGGTCACTGGGGGGACAGTCCTCCCGGGCCCGGTGGATTTCCCCGCTTCCAGGGGGCCCGGCCGCGACCTAACTCTGCCCTGCATTTTTCTCCACTGAGCTGCGTCCCGTGCGTACGCGTGACGTCAGTACGCACGGGCGCAACTCTATTTAAGCCGCCGCCGACTGCCGCCTGCAGTCAGAAGATCGAGGACGTCGCTGGAGGAGGACGTGCTTCCTGGAGACGGCGAACGGACGGCGAAGACGGCGAAGAAGGCGAAGAAGACCCTCCTGGAGGAAGAAGAAGACGCCAGCACAAGCAGGTAAGTCCCCTGAGCCACCAATGTAACCCCTGAGCCACCAATGTAACCCCTGAGCCACCAATGCGGGCCCCTGAACCCCATACTGCCGCTGAGCCACCAATGCAGGGCCCCTGAGCCACAGGGCCCCTGAGCCACCAATGCGGGCCCCTGAGCCACCAATGCAGGGCCCCATACTGCCCCTGAGCCCCATACTGCCCCTGAGCCCCATACTGCCCCTGAGCCACCAATGCAGGGCCCCATACTGCCCCTGAGCCCCATACTGCCCCTGAGCCACCAACCCCATACTGCCCCTGAGCCACCAACCCCATACTGAGCCACCAATGCAGGGCCCTGCCCTGAGCCACCAATGCAGGGCCCTGCCCTGAGCCACCAATGCAGGGCCCTGCCCTGAGCCACCAATGCAGGGCCCTGCCCTAAGCCACCAATGCAGGGCCCTGCCCTGAGCCACCAATGCAGGGCCCTGCCCTGAGCCACCAATGCAGGGCCCCTGAACCCCATACTGCCCCTGTGACACCAATGCAGGGCCCCTGAACCCTCAATGAGGGCCCCTGAATCCCCATGCCGGGCCCCATATCCCCCAATGGGCCCCCTGATCCCCATGCAGGGCCCCTGATTTGCAGAGGGCCTGGTCAGCAGTGTTTTTTTTTTGTGACCCTGGCTGCCAATGCAGGCCCCTGAACCCCATACTGCCCCTGAGCCACCAATGCAGGGCCCCTGAGACACCAATGAGGGCCCCTGAATCCCCCAATGGGCCCCCTGATTTGCAGAGGGCCTGGTCAGCAGTGTTTTTTTTTTTGTGACCCTGGCTGCCAATGCGGACCCCTGAACCCCATACTGCCCCTGAGCCACCAATGCAGGGCCCCTGAGACACCAATGAGGGCCCCTGAATCCCCATGCCGGGCTCTGGTATTCCCCTGAATTGTGTTTTTATGTAACTTTAGTAGGAGCCCTGGTCACTAGTTATTTTTCTTGGTCTTGTAAAAGGTCTTCCAGTCACCAATTGTTTTTTAATCACTGTTGTGAAACTCCTCGACACTTATTGTTTTTTGTTATGAAACTCCTCGACACTTATTGTTTTTTGTTATGAAACTCCTCGACACTTATTGTTTTTTCTTTTTTGATACTGGAAGAAGTCTTCCAGTCACCAATTGTTTTTTTAATCACTGTTGTGAAACTCCTGAACACTTATTGTTTTTTCTTTTTTAGTCCTGTCAGAAGTCTCCCAGTCACCAATTGTTTTTTTTAATCCTGTTATGAAACTCTTGGCCACCAATTTTTTTTAGTTCTGAGACATAATGTGAATTCTTTTTCTCCCTTCCTTTTTTAAACAGCTAAACTGTATCACAGCTGCAAAAGAACAGGAACTGTTGGTATTTAGCAGGAGTGGCTCAACTGTTTGCATGACGTCATTCTCAGCCTTGAAGCCCTCCTGCTGAACGGAGGTGAAGACAACAGGTAAGTATTGCACTTGCTGTTGTTGTTTTACATCTGTTGTCACTTGACTTTATTAATAAAAGTTTATTATCTCTGTGTCGTTGTGGTCATTGTATCAGCTGTTCTCTTTAGTTGTTTTGGTGGTGTTTCCTTTTTGTATAGTTCTGCACTTTACGTGTTTTGTTAGTTGTGTGCTTGAGATTTATTAGCATTATTTTTATACTGGTTCCAATACCTTCTTTTTGTCCTATAATGTAGATTTATTTGCACTTTGGGTTTTTCTGACATTTCATAGGACTTTTACTTTGCTTGCCATCATCTTTACAGTTTTTTTTTTTTGTATATAAATATATATAGGTTTTGCATTTACAGGCCTAGCTGCTTTGTGGTGCCTTGTGCTTAGCTGTTTTTTTTATTATTTTAACTTTTTCTGCTGTGGGTTTACTGTAGAGCTTTATTTTTTGAAAACTTGCACTTTATTTATTTTGTCGTGGGCTTTGGTACTTTTGCTAGGATTTTGGTCCCTAGTGTGATACATTGATACTTTTGCACTTGTGTTTATTTGTATTACTTAATTTTTGCCTTGGGTTTTGGTAATTTTGCTAGGATTTTGGTCCGTAGTGTGATACGTTTGCATCGGTTTGCACTATTTTTCAGTTTGCACTTTTTACATTTTGCACTTTATCTGCTGTTTTTGTAATTGCCCTTGTGTCCATAATCTGTGCTTAACTTTTTTTGTCAAGAGGTATTTTGTTTACACTTTGTAACAAGTGGGCTCCATCTTATTCACCTTGCATAAAAAAAGGTAAGATTTTAAAGGGCCTTCATCACAGCTACAAGAATGTATCACCATAAGTCTGGATCTCAGAAACGAAAGGAGAAGCGAGGGCGAGAGCATGAAGATGAAAAAATCAAAAACAAGAAACCATTGCTCCAATACTTTAAAAAATCTAACACTGGCAGTCAAGATGCAAGAGAAGATCGTATGGATGCTGGCAAAGTCATTGGGCCAATTGTCAGCACATCTTTAAACAATGTCCAAGAGGAGCCAGTTTCCTGCAGCGAGAATTGCATTTTGCCTTCATGTGACATCTCCTTGCCCACCACAGAAATCGAAGAGAATGCTTCCTGCAACATGTCTGCTGTTAACAATGACACGCTGATGGAAGAATATAGGTCATGCAGT
Organism: Xenopus laevis; assembly: GCF_017654675.1. Classification (NCBI taxonomy): domain Eukaryota; kingdom Metazoa; phylum Chordata; class Amphibia; order Anura; family Pipidae; genus Xenopus; species Xenopus laevis. The sequence goes on from NC_054374.1 coordinate 77,409,927, forward strand.
CTGTCAAGCATCAATGCCTCTGAAGATTTCTTGAGTGAGGCATTTGAAAGTCATGAAGGTTTATCAGGTGTTAACTGGAAAGACCCAGCATTATGGCCAGACACTCTGAGAGGTAAATCTAGAGAGTACATCGTTCTTGCTGGATTGATGAGTGAACAAGATCTCTTGAAAACTGTACAGTCTTTGCCCAAGGATTGTGACGGCCAGGCCTTTAGTGAATTCCACTTGTATTCAAAATCACCGAATGGACGTGAAAAGATCCTAAGGGATTGGCTAAGATGGAGCGACAGCAAGAAAGTCTTGTACTGTACAACTTGCCTTGCTTTTTCAACAGACTCTGCCAATAAAACAGGAAGTTCTCTTTGCAGAAAGGAAGGGTATGATCCACTGAAGTCAAAGTGGCACAAATTGTACAAAAAATTGCCAGAGCATGAACATTCAGCACAGCACAGGAAGAACTACTGGAGCTGGCGATGCCTTCAGAAATCTGTTGGTGGACAGGGTGTAGACCATGACATTCAAAGAACTTTGGCAGTGGAAGCAGAGAAATTCACTGTGCTCCTGGAGAGGCTTCTTGATGTAACTCTGTTTCTTGCTTCAAGAAATTTGGCATTCAGAGGGAGTTCGCAAAGAGTTGGAGACATTCAGAATGGGAATTTTCTCGGTATCCTAGAGCTCATTGCCCATTATGATGCTGTCCTAAAGGAGCACCTAGACAAAGTGAAGAGAAGCCAAGAAAAAGGGAAAAAACTTCCAGCTCATTATTTATCATGGGGAACCCAGAATGAATTCATCAATCTGTGTGGACGGCATGTTCTCAATGCAATACTTTCCGAAAGGCAAGAGGCTATCTATTTTACAGTGATATGCGATGCTTCCCCAGATATTTCCCATACTGAGCAGAATGTCATCGTTTTACGTTATGTGCACAGATGTTCACAGACAGGTAAGTGGTGCATTCAAGAGAGATTTCTTGAATTTTTTGATTTTTTTCAGAAGACTGGTGAGGAAATTGCTGAGATGCTAACATCAAGATTGCGTGAGCACAACATCGACCTCTAAGATTGCAGAGGGCAAGGGTATGATAACGGAGCCAACATGGCTGGAAGAATTAAAGGAGTAAAATCCAGAATCCTGGAGAAGTATCCACAAGCCATTTTTTGCCCCTGTGCTGCACACTCTTTAAACCTTGTTGGCGTGCATGCAGCATCCAGCTGTCCTGAAGTGAAGACATTTTTTGGAAGTGTGAATAGATTGTACGTCCTGTTTAGCAACAGTCCTGAGAGGTGGCATACCCTAACTGAGGAAATTGCTGGTTCACTGCATGGTCTAAGTGACACTAGATGGAGTTCAAGAGTTGAAGCAATTCGGCCTGTCGCTAAGAAGCTGCCAAGCATTCTCCAAGCACTTGAGAAGATAATTTCCTCTAGAAGGCTTACAAGTGATGCACAGTCAGAAGCTGTGGGGCTGTATAATTATTTTTCTTCTTTCCGTGCAATTCTACTTGCAACTTTTTGGCTAAAAGTTCTACAGTGTTTTGATGAGAGGAACAAAATTCTGCAGGCACGGTCAGTTTCCATGGAGATTGGAGCCGCAAATATAAGAGCATTGGCAGAAGAAATGAAATCTCTTAGAGAAAAGTGGCCTGCTCTACTCTCAGAGGCTAGATTGGTTGCTGATGGCATGGAGATTCCGGCTGAACTTATGAACACACAACAGATTCGCCGAAAGAAGTCACAAACTCCTGGTCAACTGGAAGATCCTGAAGCTGTTTTTAAAGTCAATGTTTTTCTCGTGACCCTGGACACTATCATTTCTGACCTAGATCAGAGATTTAAATCAATGGAAGAAATATGCAATTTATTTGCTCCAATATTGAAGTTGAGGAAGCTAACAAATGAAGATCTAGAAGCATCCACCAAGTTGCTGGTTGCCAAATACCCTCAAGATCTTACAGACTCGTTACTGGATGAGTTACAACATCTTCGTAAGGTCTACAATGAAACATTTGAAGGGTCTCTTGGTCAACTGGAATTATTAAATTGTATCTATGACCTGCAGCTTGAAGGCATATTTGGACAGGTGTGTGTTGCCCTTCGTATCTTCATCACACTTCCTCTGTCAGTGGCTGAAGGAGAGAGAGCGTTCAGCAAACTGTCCTTGATTAAAAACTATCTACGGTCAACAATGAGTGAACAGAGACTGAATAGCCTGGCAATGCTTTCTATTGAACACGAACTTGCAAATCACCTGGATTTCAAAGAACTTATCAAAGATTTTGCAAGCAGTAAAGTGAGGAGACTTTGAGCCCTGTGTATATCACTATTTGCAATAAGCTTCAGGAGAACATGGTTTTACAAAGCACTTGACACTTTCAGTCATATCTTTTTGAGTATCCTGGTTACTTCATCAATCATGTACCACTAGATTTCTATTTATACTTCTAAATGTTATTTATTCATACTAATAAAAGTTCTTATTTTTTATTGTAAAAATAGTTTTATATCGCGTACCACTAGGTTTCTATTTATACTTCTAAAAAGTTAAATGTTATTTATTCATACTAATAAAAATTCTTATTTTTTATTGTAAAAATAGTTTTATATCTTATTTATTCATACAAATAAAAGTAGTTATTTTGTTTGCTATAAAAATAAGTTATATAAGGCCTATATGTTTACAAACAATCACAAACTGCCAATGCACTTTATAATCATCCAGTGGTTAGATCATGAATCATGTACAACTAGGTTTCTATTTATACTTCTGAACAGTTCATACTAATAAAAGTTCTTATTTTTATTGTAAAAATAGTTTTATATCTTATGTTCTTTATTTATTCATATTAATAAAAGTAATTTTGTTTATTATAAAAATATGGTGTATATCTGTTTATTTATACTAATCAAAGTTATTATTGATGGCCTATATGTTTTCAATCACAGTGCCATTGCACTGTATAATTGTCCAGTGGTTAGGTTTCAGTTTTTTTTAATGTATACATAAAATGCATTATACAATAAATGTGTGTATACATTAGACATGCTAGATAGATGGGCACATTTCAATCTTCCATTGTCCTTATTAGGACTGGTTGTTTTTTGACCAAGGGGTTAAACAAAATGGCTCTTATTGGTACAATTTAAACGTATAATAATTGTAAAACAAAGTGCAATTTAGGTTAGAGCAGGTACCTGCTTAAAGAGTCTACCTTGATGTGGTGGCAGGCTTAATAACCCTTTTGCCAAAATGATTTTATTTGCGGTTTGTGAATGTGTCCATGTGACCTTTGTGGTGGGGGGGCGTGGTTAAGATGAGGGCGTGGTTAGGGGCGTGTTAGGGGAGGTGTCGTGAGGGGGGGCCCCGAAAATTTTGTTGTGTGGGGCCCCGTGATTTCTGATGGCGGCCCTGTTTGTCTATATGTATTTTGTGGTCACAGCCTCATTGCAACCCCGCCTAATGGTTTTACAAATTAGTGGTGAGCACAACTTTTCAAAATAGATCAAAAACAAATTGGGTATTATTTTATTGGTATAGAGAAAAAGGAAATCATTTTTAAAAATATGATTATTTAGATAAAATGGGGTCTATGGGAGACGGCCATTCCCCAATTTACAACTTTCTGGATCCCATTATTGATATATTAATATATCCATCCACACAGCTTTTACATTTTACACTCCTATGTGTGCTGCAGACTGTATTTATTTCTAACTAAATGAATGGCTTAGGGGGCCGATTTAAGAACATTCTGAAAAAGATTGTATCTCAGATTCAGACTTTTTAGTGCATTTTTTCATAGTTACTTAATTCACAATTTTTTAAAATATGTAAAATCCATAAAGTCAGCACACAATGTAATGGCCGTTGAGGTCATGTAGAAATCAATGGAAGCTGCCATTCTTTTCCTGTGGTTTTAGAGGTTTTCAGATTTTTTTTTTTCAATGACAGTGTTTGATTTGTGCTTTTTACATTCAGATCTTTTAATAACTTTCACGTCATTCATGGTTTTAGAGAAAATAAGTTTAATCATGGTTTCAAAAAAGCTCTAATACCACTAAAATTCTACCTGTTTATAAATGGGACTCTTTTATCCATGTAGCTTGTGGATTTTATTCATGTACATGTAGGAACGTTAAGAGGAAAGGTTAAACCTTTAAAAAACATTATATAAACAAATATCAGTTTTAAACTGTGCCATTCAAAAACGATATTATTTTTCCAAACACATTATTGCGTGCACAATTGCATGCAGGAAAACATACATTCCCCAAAAATTTACTTTTCTGAAGTCCTAGCCCAGTGGCAGCAGACTAGCTAGAATCAAGGAGAAATGTTCACCACAAAAATGACAGAAGTCACACATAAAGAATAAACAACACAGCATATTGGTACTTTGCAAAGAGGGCCTATAATTTTAGCATCTTGTTTCAACAAAAAAAAAATTCTTGGTAAGGGCAAGAAGAAAATGTATTGTGATCAACCTGTCCCAAATGGTATTGTTGAAATTATACAAAAAACGGTGAAGACGTGAAATGGTTAGAACACATCAATTTGATATTTTAGGCAGAGATTTGCCCAAGGCTATCTGACCAGCAATGGATTCTCCTGAGGTTCAGAAGTCTGAGCACTGTGAAAGTTAAAATGAAATCACTTCAGCAAGTATCTCACCCAAGACCTGCAGGCAAATGAAAAATCATATTCATGCATGAATAAGAGGAACAGGAATAATGCAGGTGCAAAGAGAGTTGGATGGTATGGTCATACTGAAAAAGATTTGTGGGAGAAAAGGCTCCACAGTAGAGATGCAAAAGGATCTCTAGAGATAATACTAAAAATTGATGATTCAGTTGTAATGAGTGTATTCATGTTTAAAAAGAGACTGGTGTTTGATAAACTTGCTTTAATGGTTAGAAAATGTTGACTGGTAGATGTCATTGCAGAGTGACATCCCATTAAAAATAATTCTCATGAGACATTACAGCTTGAGCTGGATTATTTGGCCATACACTCAACAGATAAATATGGCCTCATTCATTATACTGTACTGGAGGTCTCACAGGAAATCACCAGGGCACAATGGCAGTAGCTGCTGTCACTTTGTGACTCTGCAGATTATATGTTTCATGGGAAACAGTGGCTTTAAAATCCAGCTCAGGGCAAATAACTCAAGGAGCATATTTTTTTATGAAAACATAAGCAACATGTCGCAAACAACTGTAAGCTAAGAAATATGAAATAAATCTTAGTGATTTTATCTTTTAGACATCTGCATTTTCAGAATAATCATTCTTTGGTTTTCTGGGGCAGATTTATAAACATAGGAGACAAATTTACCTGTGGCAACCAAAGATCTGACTTGTAGTAGACTTCAAAGCTAATTGCTGACTGACTGCTATGGCAATTGCACCAGTGCAAACTAGAATCTTTGTTTGTAAATGATCCCCTGACTTTTCTCTTAATATAATCATAAAATTGTAGAGAACAGTAGTACAGGAATTTGATGAATATGTCAAATATGTATATAAATTCAACTAGTAGAGAATTTTTAAATTTTTTAAAGGCACGCTGAATATGCACATCAGGATATGCTCAAATATTGGCAGTACTATAAAGCAACTATGAAGGGGTTTATTTAAAAAAAAAAAAAAAAAACAGCAAATAAGGAATTTAATTTATACATCAGTTTATCAAGGCACTAATAACAAACTGTGCATCATCTCTTTCAAAATGTATTTGTGACATGATATGGGGTTGAATATAGATATAAAGAATATAATGGGGCAGATTCAATTCAGTGAGAAAAAATTCTCATGGTTTTTCACATGAAAACTCAAGAAAGACATTCAAATGGAGGAGAATAAACTTTTCTCCAAATTCACTTCCCAGATTCAATTCAGTGACAAAAAAGTGAAGTCACGTTGAAAGTTATGGACAAGATTCAATTTCAATCTCACTATTGAAGGTTATGGAAAAACGGCAACTGAATTTGGACAAAAGTTTTTTTTCTCCGCAAATTGAATCTCATCCATGAGATTCAATTTAAACTGTGAGATAACATTTTCTCTCTAAATGGAATCTGTCCCAATGTGTTGGTGTTTCTATTATCTATTTTATATGTAGCAACGTAGCTACATTAAAATATAAAATTGCTAAACCATACCTCACTGCCAATCATAATATGATAGATGTAAGGTGGAGCTTGGGTAACACAATGTTTAATATATAAACTGCACTCCACTCCTAGCGACATCCATAAGAAACCTTGCTACAACTTAATCAAGCAGGGAAAGGGAAAACAATTCCTGATCAGCAGCCTTTGGTCACCTCTACATCCAGAAAAATGTAATACAATTAGAGACCTTTATTATTCTTGCTACACTGAGTAGAAAATAACATTTTAACCCATATGTATTCCTTTTCTAGTTTCTACACTCACCATGTCACTGCTTCTAACACTAATTAAATCCCAAAAACTGGGACTGGGAGTAAATTATATTTTTGTAATATAGTGAATATTTGAGACATAGCCTTTACCTGTCCCTTACTAACATATAATTGAAAATGGCAAGGAATGGAAGGTGTTGCTGCACTCCAAAACTGAATCATTTGGGAAATGTATTGAATATTTAAGCCTACATGTCCACGCCAGTTCATTGTGTGGAGCAAAAGCAATAACTAAAGTCTGTAGCTGAATATTACTTTCATTGTTTGGCCTTGTAAGTGTAACTAAATGTAACAAGCTTAATTTTACCTTTTGTGTTAAATACAGTAGGGTAATTCCTGGGACAAGGGATCTGGTTGGTGTTTCATAAGAATATTGCCTTATTTATCAAGACAGTACAAAAACATCTTACATGTGGATGATTGAGCATTTTAAATCCATTTGTGACACTTGAAAGTCCAGTATTTTGTATACATGCAGAAAGCACTTGCAAAGTGTGCTATGTAATGGCATGTATATGTATACCAACAACTTAAGTAGGAGTAGGAGCATCCAGATTTTATTACTGTGGTTATTATTACAGAAACAAATACAGAAAATGATCTTTGTTTGGAACAGTGGAGCTCAGTGGCCTTAGGCCAAGCAATTAGTAATTTTCTTTGCAAGTCAAAATGAAATGCACCATTGAAATGAGGATACAAATAAATTACAGGCTCCCATCAGTACAGGCTGGGGAGAGAGTTTTGCAGTATCAAAGCCACTTTAAATCAGTTTTTTTTTTTTGGCATCTACAACTTAATTAAACCTCTGCCTGTGACACACACATGGAATATAGGTTAAAAAGGCTGTAGTGTTTCTTTGTAATTTTTTTTCTTTAAAGAATTGGATTTGGAGCTTTTTTCTAATTAAATGATGGGCCTAACCCAACTAAACTTCCCTCAAATCAGGTTAATTAAAGCAGCGGGTCTTCAATACACCGTTTTATGTTTTTCAGGGATTCTCTCACTGTGCAAGTTCAGCTTTTAATGTTATTTAGAAAACTGGTGTTTGTACATCACTGCATACAAGCTTTTTAAAAATAATTTTGCTTTAAGATATATTAGTCTGTAAATCACTTGCCTTATATCCGAATTAAAACATACTTTGTACACTTGTATGCTTATTCACTGGGTGGGTGGGTGGGAGTTTGTGTAGCTATTATTCTGTTTATAGGAAAATAACTATTATTGTGCAACTACTTAGGGGGTTAGTTATCAAAGTCCGAATTTATCTCAATATTTTCTGCTACAAACTCCGATCAGCGGGTTTTTCCTGCTTATTTATTACATTTCCCGAAAATTTGCTTTGCGGGGGAAAAAAATCAGATTTTCATGATTTTTTCTGATTTTTTCATCTGATTTTCACGAATTGCACGATTTTCACCCAAAAACTCTGAAAACTTCAGGGTATTGCACAAAACCCAGGGCACATCAAAAAATCATTGTGACTGCTCTCATTGACTTATATGCAACCTCAACATGTCTGAGACGCCTGATTTTCAGATTCTGACTTTTCCATCCCCAGGGTTTAATAAATTTCGGAAAATTCGTGATTTTTTTAAATTCTGATTTTATAAAAAAAATCATAAATTTTTCATGATTTTTGGATTCGGAGTTTAGTAAATAACCCCCCTAGTGTGATAACTGTACCTCTCCTGTTTGGGTAGGTGTCTTCTTCTGTGTTCAAAGCCTCTTGAAACCAGGTCGCTTTGGATTTTCCATTTTTCTGCTAAAACCTACTAGTTTTTTTTTTGTATAGCTTTAAAGTTTGTTAGTTGTAGGACAGCATACCAACAGTTTCCTTCATATTCTTCTTAAAGGGATACTGTCATGGGAAAAAATTTTTTTTTCAAAATGAATCAGTTAATAGTGCTGCTCCAGCAGAATTCTGCACTGCAATCCATTTCTCAAAAGAGCAAACACATTTTTTTATATTCAATTTTGAAATCTGACATTGGGCCAGACATATTGTCAATTTCCCAGCTGCCCCAAGTCATGTGACTTGTGCTCTGATAAACTTCAATCACTCTTTACTGCTGTACTGCAAGTCGGAGTGATATCACCCCCTCCTTTTTCCCCCCCAGCAGCCAAACAAAGAACAATGGAAAGGTAACCAGATAACAGCTCCCTAACACAAGTTAACAGCTGCCTGGTAGATCTAAGAACAGCACTCAATAGTAAAAACCCATGTCCCAATGAGACACATTCAGTTACATTGAGAAGAAAAAACAGCAGCCTGCCAGAAAGCATTTCTCTCCTAAAGTGCAGGCACAAGTCACATGACCAGGGGCAGCTGGGAAATTGACAACATGTCTAGCCCCATGTCAGATTTCAAAATTGAATATAAAAAAATCTGTTTGCTCTTTTGAAAAATGAATTGCAGTGCAGAATTCTGCTGGAGCAGCACTATTAACTTATTCATTTTGAAAAAAAAAATTTTTCTCATGACAGTATCCCTTTAATGTCTTTTATTGGGTTAGACATGCACTGGTTTCATCATAGAGGATTGTGATAAAATTTAGTAGGGAACTATCGCAAAAATGAAAAATTAATATAAGCTTCCGCATACTGAAGTAAAAAACTTTCAAAATACAATCAATTAAAAAGTCTGCATTGTTTCTGAAATAATCAAGTTTATCTTCACTATCCCTCTCTTAGCATCTGTTTCTCTTCATTCTGTATTCATGCAGCAGCTGAGTGTCAGATGAATGATCCAATATATCTTATTGGGGGCTCCCTTTAGTAGCAGATGTATTAGAACTCACTCAAATAACTGATTCGAGTACAAGCAAACTATAACAAATAAACTGCATTTTGAACAAATTCTGCATGTAGAGAGACAGGATTTCTGGTGATTTTAATAGATTGAGCTCTTATACATCTTCTAAGAAAAAGGAGCAGCCCTATAAGATATATTGGATCTAACTGTCAATGATTATCTGACACTCTATTGCTGCATGAAGACAGAATGAGGAGAAACAGATGTTGAGAGAGGGATAGTAAAAAGAAACTTCATTGTTTCAGAAACGGTACAGAATTTTTAAATTGTAACATTTAGAAAGTTTCTGTTTTCAGTATGCTGAAGTTAATAGATGCTTAAATAAATACATTTTTAAATAAATTCTTAAAATGTCTCCTCTTGCAATATGTAGGCAGGTCAAATAATTAAAAAGGGGTTGGCATTAAAACATAAGGTATATAAAATTGACTTAAATTGACTTATGTGTAATAAAATCTTTGCAAATCAAAGTCGATCTTTAGAGACCAATAAACATGTTTTATAGAAAGTTCTACCTTTTGTTTAGTTAGCTCCTGATTGCACCAAGAAACTAATGAAATGGCATTGCACTGATTCACAAAACATTTTTATTTTGTACAGAGTGGTAAAGACCCAGGAGGATTTGTAAGGTCCCAACTGCAATTTATCAGGAATTAACAATCTGGAGGGTCGAAAGGGCTCTAATATCCTATTTAGTGGAGGGGTATTTGACAACTCAAAGCAGTTATATGTATTCTGCCAAATTGAAGCATGCATCTGCTTTAATAAATGTCAGATTAATGTCAGTTTGTTAACAATTCCCTGAATGATTCCCCATTTAAACATTTGAAATAGGAGGATAGAATAGGAGGAGTCATTTTACATCCTTCTTTTTCATTTTGTAGGATGTAATTAATCAGAGTATGGTAAAACTATAGATTTACATTGAGGTCATTAAGTTTAGGGCATCTAAACAAAAGATAGATGATTGGGAAGAATCTAATGACTCCTCATTGGCAGTTTGGCCAATTTCAGTTTTGCTGTCCATCCATGTGTCTTTGGGCACCATTTGAGGATACAGATGCTTCTCCTTAGTATATGCATAAGGCAAAACAGTGGTCATGAGCAAATCTGCCATAAATTCATAATTCATATAAAAGACAAATTTACGAATTTAGAAATTTACAGCGAAATTCGCAAAACGGCAGACAATTTGCATAAGGCATTGAAGTCACAGGAAGCGTCAAAATAATTTTGACGCACGTCAAATTTGACACGAACATCCGTTTTTATATGCAGGACTATTTGGTCCAAATGCATTAAAGGAATAGTTCAGTGTGAAAATAAAAACTGTGTAAATAGATAGGCTGTGCAAAATAAAAAATGTTTCTGATATAGTTAGTTAGCCAAAAATGTAATGTATAAAGGCTGGAGTGAACAGATGTCTAATAAAACAGCCAGAATCCAACTTCGTGCTTTTCAGCTCTATAACTCTGAGTTAGTCAGTGACTTGAAGGGGGGCCACATGGTACATTTCTGTTCAGTGAGTTTGTAATTGATCCTCAGCATTCAGATCAGATTCAAAAGCAAAAGATATGACCCATGTGGCCCCCCCTCAAGTCTCTGATTGGTTACTGCCTGGTAGCCAGGGTAACCAGTCAGTGTAAACCAAGAGAGCTAAAAAGCAGGAAGTAGTGTCCTGACTGACATGTTATACATCAAATCACTCCAGCCTTTATAAATTACATTTTTGGCTAACTAACTATATAGAAACATTTTTTATTTTGCACAGCCTATCAATTTACCCAGTTTTTATTTTTACACTGAACAATTCCTTTAAAGTGAATGGGTGTCCGAATAATTTTCAGCAGATTTTTCACTGCGAATTGTCACTAAAGTTTTGCAAATTTGTTTGCTAGCTAGTGAATTTGTGTCTGGCAAATTAATTCGCCCATCACTAGTGATCAATTATATATGTGTGACCAGTATAATTTACTGGGAGAATTACCAGGCAGTTCATAACATTGTTGTTTTTATTGCTAACCATCAATAATAGACCTCCAAGATCTGTATTAGTTATCAATAAAGGAAGTCACTATACAGTACCATCAAATTACTATAAAAGAATATGGATGACTTTCACAGAAAAGTCTCTTATCTATACTGACACTCAAATGGCTTCAAATAAAGCAAGCCAATGGCATTGAAGCTTATTGACAGATGGTATCCAAGTAAGCTTTGAGTTAATTTGTTAGCACATGCCTGAGTGCGATTTGCAAAAAGTTACTAATTTGCAGCAATGCCTTTATACTATGGATATTTAGGAGACCGTAGGAAGATATTGTATTGGGTCCCATTCACCTCTAGTTAAGTCACTGTGAGTATTGACTCTCTGTATAAAGTGCTTGACTGAATGCAACACCCTCTATCACTGCTGTCACTGGGCGATATTATACAAATGGAAGAATACCACATAGCTATGTAAACAGATTGGTTTGGGGGGGGGCTCTAAATAATTTGCTATGGGGCCCAGCAGCTTATAACTACATCACTATTTAAATATATACTCACATTCCCAAGGTACTACATCAAGTACTTTGTGCTTCCCTAGCTCATTGTGGGATAACTGAACTATACTGTATATTTCTCTTACCTTTTTCTTAGCAAAGAAAGCAATTAGGGTAGACTTGTCATTATAGAACCATATTTTTCACATAATGGCAACTTGTGAGATGGCCTTTAATAGCTGAATTGTACAGAAGAGCTGCTTGGTAAGGGTCAAAGCTCCATTACTATAGAGGTGAAACAAGAAGCAATAAACCTGAAGGACAAATGTTGTTCTGTACTTGGAGATAGATTCAGGAATGTTTTCTATATTTTACAGTATAAGTGGCAAACCCTAATTTTCTGCTATTGCCAAAGTCACTGACAACACTACAACTTAACCCGACAGCTAAAGCTTTATATTTTTAACAGAATATTGTTTTCATAATTTTTTTGCAGAACTGGATTTAGATATGGATTTTCTTAAGCTAAAATAGAGCTAAAACCAATACCTACACTTGAACATAAAATACATGTTTTTAAATAAAAAAACAATAAGGAGTGGTTTGGTTGCATTTTAAACTCAAACTGTCAACTGTACATTATGTATGAAGCAGTGTTTTTCCATGGAGTCAGCAGCCTCCTCCGGTGACCTTCTCCAAGGTGAATCATTTGCTAATCCCCCTTCACATGCATCTTAGTTATGGCAAGGACAGAGTGACAGTTTATTTTGCTAAATCCTAAAGACTACATTCTCTACCTACTGCGGTCAGAAAGATGAAGTAGGGAAGGATAAGACTGTGAGAGATTCCCTTGGCAAAAAGCATTGTCTGCAATTTTCCGTCTGATACACCGTCCTCTCTCCCTTGCTGTCACTGATACACGGTGACGGATGCTGGAATTCAATTTGGGTTTTGTCAGTTTTGTAAATGGCGTTGTGCATAGCCGGAATCCTGTAAATACAATTGGATCAGCAAGCACACAGCTGTAAGGAACAAATGAAAGGTGACTCATAGTGGCCTCATTATAGCAATTTGCTGATGCTGTACAAAACTTAACACTTTCGGGTGACTGAGGATAGTACTCATAGGTACATACAGGTATTATATAAGCAAATGTACAGTTTATACTAAAGTAGTTATATATTTCACCTATCCTTATAAAGCTCAATGGCATCTGCTCAGTCTCTGTGTCACGTAAATCAAAAACAGGTGCTAAGTTCCCTGGTCAAAGCTCTGCTTCTGCCTGTAGCAACCGCCTTTGGCCTTAGAAGGAGCCCTCAGCTACTCAGATGCCGCCAGGTCTTAATAAGAGAGGAGCCAAGCAAAAGTTCTGGACAAGCAAAGGGGCACAGACAAAAGCATAGTCAGGCAGGCCGGGGTCGGTACAGGCAGAGTTCAAGCAGGGTCAATGAGGCCGGGTTGGTACAGGCAGTATTTAAAGGATAGTCAGGCAGACAAGGGTCAATACTGGTAAAATTCAGAATAGTCAGGCAGGTAAGGGTCAGGATTGGCAGAGTTCAGAATAGTCAGGGAGGCAAGGGTCAAAATTGGAATCAAACAAGAAATTGCACCCTGGATACTACAAGTTAGACCTAACAACGGGCAATGAGTTTGGATTCAAAGCCCCTTTAAATAGTTAGAATTTTGTCCCACAAATGCGATAACGTCAGGTGTATGGCATGTAAAACCCGGAAGTGCTCGCCGCGCATGCCCTATAAAATCAGCCGGCAACCAAGGAAGGAAGACGACGCGGCAGGAGTCCCCACCAGAGGCGCAGCAGGCATCCCCGCCGGCCCACTGGACCACCGGGGTACATTACTCTCTGATTTATATCCAATATAAAATTTCCCAAGCCCTGTTATTTATGCATTCTCCTTAACAAAGAAAATGGTATTGAAGATATACACTACACTATATGTAGTTTAAATAATACTGTATGTGTGGGTGTCTACCCCACATTGGTTGAAGACTGAATATTGATGTGGTTGAATTAGGGTGTTTTAATACTATAAACATTTTTTTCCAAGGTTCTATCTATCCCCACCACTCTTCTTCCGGGTAAACAATCTCACAGACATACTGAATTAGACTTCAGTGTTTCTTTAAAAACAATTGATTCTTTAAATCAGTTAATAAACACTACGGGGCACATTTACTAATGGTCGAATATCGAGGGTTAATTAACCCTCGATATTCGGCCGTCGAAGTAAAATCCTTCGACTTTGAAGTCGAAGGATTTACCGCATTTCCTGTGATCTAACGATCAAAGGAAAAATCCTTTGATCAAACGATTAAATCCTTCGAATCGAACGATTTGAAGGATTTTAATCCATCGATCTAACGATTTTCCTTCAGATCAGATCAGAAATTTGTTAGAAAGCCTGTGGGGACCTTCCCCATAGGCTAACATTGATGTTCGGTAGGTTTTAGGTGGCGAAGTAGCTGGTCGAAGTTTTTTTAAAGAGACTATCGAATGGTCGAATAGTCAAACGATTTTTGGTTCAAATTGTTCGAGTCGAAGTCGATGGTCGAAGTAGCCAAAAAAAACTTTCGAAATCGGAAGTATTTTTTCTTCTATTCATTCAATCGAGCTAAGTAAATGTGCCCCTACATATTTATTATAATGCTTGGCCTGCTTGTATGTAATTATTACTGTTTATACATTGTAAGATTGTACAACTCTGCCTATCCATGCAGCAATTTATAAAGTTATACATACATACTTATATTCCATAATTTAGTTTGAACATGTTAACTAGTACCGAGTATCCTCACAGAATGTGTCATTATGGATTAATTCCTTACTAAACATGTGTAACCTGATTACCAGTATATATCAATGTCCTGTTATTATACATCACCATTTTTTTGAGATGCTTGCAGTTAATTAGCAAGTTTAAATTGGCCAAAAGAGCATCCATACTATTTTGTAAATGCCAAGATAAAAGTTGTGTTGACTCCACTTCCTCAATGGAATTGAAACATTAAGGGGCCGATTTATCATGCTGTGTAAAATGAAATTTGCAGAAAAAACGGTGTAAAAGCTGTGTAAAATGCCTCATGGTGTGTGTAATTTTACTCAATGTGAATGCCAGATTTGACACCATTATTTTGCACTGCTTCAGACCTTTGTAAGTAAGTTCTGGCAGAAGTTGTTCAAATAAAAAGCATGTAAAAAATTATGCCATTTTATGTCGTTTTTTACCTGGTGATGCCTGGCAATATGTTGGCGAATTTTTCCACTGTTTTTACACCACATAATAAATCTGCCCTGTAATGTTAAATGGTCAATCATGGTATATCAATTAACACACGTAAGATGGCTATTCATTTTCGTGGTGACCTTTTATTAATGCAGTATTCAGTACTGTTTATTATGTGTATAATGTTACTGCGACAAAACATGTTACTTAACCCTCCCATTCCTCCCCTTCCCTCTTGCTCCACTTAAAAACTTTATAAAATGCCTTATCACATATTTCTGGTTAAGTATCTCAATATAGAACATTGCAAATGATTTTGAACTCAGATTAAATGAACAAAAAATAAAAACTGGTTAAATAGATAAGCTATACAAAATAATTATTTTTTTAATATAGATAGTTAGCCAAAAATGTCATCTATAAAGCAGATATTTAACATATTAGTTAGAACTCAACTTCCTGCATTACATCTCTCTAATCTCTTAGTTAGTCATCGACTTGAAGGGAGCCCACATGGGACATAACTGTTCAGTATGTTTACTTTTGATCCTTAGTACGCAGGTCAGATTCAAAAGTGACAGTTATGACCCTTGTGCCCCCTCTCAGATCACTGATTCATTACCGACTCAACCAAAGAGAGAGCTGCAGGACAGGAAGTAGTGTTCTGACTATTATGTTAAACATCCAGCCACTTAAACATCCATTACTCCAGCCTTACAATTTTGGCTAACTAAATTGAGAACATTCTTTATTTTGCATAGCCCAGCTATTTACCAATTATTTTTATACTAAACCATGACACATTTTGAGCCTTACTTGATTATTAGGATACAAGATTATTTTAGTTTAAAAAAGGCATAGGTTATCACATTTCACAGTAGAGCTTCCATTTTCCTGTTTTTACATTTCACTACATTATATATTCCAATGTGACATAAAGAAGTGTTGGATCTCATTACAACTGACCACCTTGTAATCACATATGCAGAATTAAGATTGATAGAGTGATCAGCAAAAATGAAATTACCCTTCCCTCTGTATTATTAGTACTCGTTTAGGAAATACACATATTGACCTCCATTTTCTTTATTCAATCTTCAGCTGAAATGTCAAATCAAAATGCAAATTTTTTCCCCACCACACATTTGCCAAATTAAAAACTTTCAAGTAAATAAATGCAGTTCTCTTTCAGTGGGATTGAAAATATTGCAGTGTATATAAATGCAAATGAGTTCCAACTTGTTACTGACGCTAATGTGATTAAAGGGGCAATTTCATCAACTCTGAAATAAATCCTATGTTGCTCAACGAACACAGCGTTCTTCTTCCACACATTTAACTGGCAGCCTAATAAAATGGCCTATGTAATGCAATATAGAAAAGACTCACTTAAATAATTACAAGGCAATTGAAATGTTTAAGCCTTAATAATATTTGGAAATCTCCAGTGATGATTTCAGTAGTTTCAGCAAAATCTACTTCTTTTTGTTTCTAAAATGTGGATTATTTGAATGGATGTTTCTTGCCTCTTTAAAATAGGTCTAATAATCCCTAGATGTCTATCAGACACAGGTATAGGATCCATTATCCTGAAACTAATATCCGGAAAGCTCTGAATTAGGCTGTCTCCATTTTAATCAAACAATTAAACATTTTTAAAATGGTTTTCCTTATGGGAAGCAAAACAATGTATTTAATGTTTCAATTATTTTCATAGATCTAAAGTATGATGGTCCAAATTACAGAAAAAAATATACAGAAAAAAATACCCCAGGTCTCAAGCATTCTCGATAACAGGTCCCATACATGTGTAGGGGACCAGAGAAATCCTCCCCCTGTTTTTCTGTCTGTGACATCATCCAGCCCAGTTATAGGCTGTAGAGCCATCAGATTGGCTGGGCACCCCAGTGCATTCTTCGGAGACAGGGTGTGCCTGACTTTTGTACAGGGTGTACAACAGATCTTAAAAGAGGTTGAATGGTGAAAGATCCAGCCAGAACCAAGTATTGTGAAACTGCACAAGCTGTTGAATATATGGAAGTACAGAGAGAGCCCATCCTGTTCCCTGCCAAGCTGCTAGAGACTCAGAAGCAGAAAGGTGCCACTGGCGAGATTTATCCTGCTGCAGAGCTGCCTGTAATCTCCAGCGTGATTTCCTCCGAGAGCACCCTGGTGAGTCAGTCACCCAAGGGAGGATACTGACAAGGATACAAGTGTGGGGCCCCAATTTGAAGACAGGTCTTGTGCATTTACCTGCTACGTGGGAGTGGCTGCTAAGTTCCAAAGGGAGAGTTACTTTTGGGAAAGGTAGCACAACCTGGGGTATAAGAGCTTTGGGGAATGGACATTCTATTGTATCTGAATTGTGTGGTTATTAACCTCTTCCGGAGGATTGGGACTTTGATAATAAAAAGGACTGTGTTGGAGAAACAGTCAGTTACATAATAATGAGTTTGGTAGTGTCCTACGTATCCCAGTGCAGGAGTGTATTGTGTATTAGGTTGCCCAAGTTCTTTCACTACAGTTTATATAAAGTTGATATCTGTTTCAATTGCAAATTGTGTGTTTTATTTGTCCTAGTTTAGATTCCCTGAGGTGTACTCCACAGTGTTCCCTAGCTGGAGGCACTGCGCTGTAAATCCCAGTTCCCAGTACTTTTTATATGCAAAAGGGACTCGGGCCCCTGGATTGCCAAGGGTTTATTGTGATTTAAAGAGACAGTAACCAAATTAGGGTTACACATGTATTTGCATAGTTGACCAATCTTTATTGACCAATCTTTATTGGTTGTATGGGTTTCTAGAGTACCTTCTAGAGTACCTTAACTCCATACAACGCCATACCTTAATTCAGAAAAGAAAAGAATGGGTGGCTTACTAATTACAAATTGCATGTTGCCATTAATTTTTAAGTAACCATAGAAATCACAACTAGCATTAAATTTAAGGGGCTAGAATTTACTATCACTTGAGAGAATTCTGAAGCTATTTTCCATTGACTTCGATGGTACCGCAGCAGGTTTTAGGAAGAAAAATTCTGTTTTTTTCAACTGTCTAGCAGCTAGATATCTACAAAGTGACTGTGTAAATAGTTCCTTTTTAAACCCTTATATTGACCTCTTAACTCAGTTTATACTTACTTTCTGGGATGTTCTGTGTTTGAATTCCTCATACGTAACCAGCAGTCACTAGTATAGAGAGCGTGTGGGCTATTCTTGTGGTTTAATAAGTGATAAAGAATATATGAATATATCACTTCCCATTAACTCAGGTATAACAAACACAATAGAAGTGGTGCCCACAGCAGTAGCTTGTCATATTTTAGAAAGTGTTTATTTTATCTTTATAATATTTTATTGTATACAGGTAAGGACACATGTGACGTTCTGCTGCTGTCTGCCCTGTTTTTTGGTAGAACAGCAGGCATTCACAGATCCCACAGACAGGCACGGTAAAAGAACTGCAGACTATATTGTAGGCAATTAAAAGACATAACATAGCTTGCTAGAGAAAAATTCCAATCTTACAGTAACTTACACTTACGTAGTTACATAGTTAAATTGGGTTGAAAAAAGACAAAGTCCATCAAGTTCAACCGCTCCAAATGAAAACCCAGCATCCATACACACACCCCCCTTCATACCTTCACATAAATTAAATATACCCATATCTGTACTAAGTATAGAGTTTAGTATCACAAAAGCCTTAGACATTACAGTATGTCTGTCTAAGAAATCATCCAAGCCACTCTTAAAGGCATTAACAGAATCAGCCATCACAACATCACCTGGCAGTGTATTCCACAACCTCACTGTCCTGACTGTGAAAAACTACCTACGGTATACTGCTTCAAATAATACATTCAAAATTCCATCCTGTCATGCCATGAAAGCCCACAGACAAAGATCCTTGTGCTCCAGGATGGAGCTCAAAGTTCTGTGCTTTCCTCGTGATTACAGTACTGCCAAAGCCAAACTGAAGGAGAAATGCAAACATCGCCCCTTTATCCTCTATCTTGCGCATTATTTAGATGTGGAAGTTAGGAAACACACACACAGTACAAATACGCCCTGCCCTTACTGCCTGGAACAGGGTTGACTTGCACCTGCTGATACAGAGTTCAACAAACCTGCGATGCAAGTGCCAAGATACTGGATAATGAATAAGAGGTGCAATTTTGCTCCCTACAGTGCTCTAGCATTTGCATCTGCGGCACTGATACTGTACCTGACCACCATCAAAGTGACAATGAATATAGCAGATAGTAGATTGCAGTGGTTTAGGGACTATCATAAGCAATTGTACTAACTATGCCCCCATTTTTTAGAGGGGTATGTGAATTACTAGCTGAGTAAAGTAAACAGGGAGGCATGGAAAAGGCATTAAATGGGTTTTCAATATTTTTTCACAGGGACATGGCCAATACACTTTTCTTGTGGTTCTCCAGATATTCTGAAAGCTTTGACCATATATCTTGAAAGAGTGCACTCTTCTAGGCAAAGGGATGCTAGGAAGGAATTTAGAATTAAGGGCTAAAATATGGTGCAAATGCTTTATAAATGCCATTTTTTTTAAATATTTCATACGTATGTTGCTAGCCCATTTCACTGTAAATCAGATATCATGAATCTATTTTTATTCCATGCAGATAAGTAAATAAATAAGAAGGAAAAGAAATGCATCATCCTGCAAGGCTTTTCATTTCCTACTACAGCTGCCCAGGAAGCAAAAACAGCATGTATATTCTAAAAGGATTTTCAGCCTGCAAAGAGCCATCATTTTCCATTTCTGTTTAATGAATCATAAGAATTATAGGAACATTACAAATGTATTTTCCTGAGCGGGCTATTAGTTTGTTTCTCTGGGCTTCTAATAGAAGGCATGCTTCATTTAAAACGCAGAGCAGCCCCCAGGCTATCTGGGAAATAAATGGTATTATTTTAGGCGTGCGTCTCGTTTTTAAATGATCTTATCAGGAAATATGCTGGGGTATTATTGCTGAGCTGATTATTTTAAACCAAAACACTGCATTTTGTTTGACACAACTTTATGTTATTTGAACACAACTAAGATATTGTAATGACATTTACTTATTTTCTTCCATATAACATTTGTGCAACATTCAGTCAAGGGGTTAGATTATGAAAATTAATTTTGTGGAAAAAAATGCCCTCTTAATCCACTTGACACGGGTCCTATGTATGGTAAAAACTGTGGTTATTAATTTAAGTTGCTTTTAGGAATAGTCTCATTCAACCTCCAGAACAATTAAGGAGCCACCAAAATGGGGTTCAAACACGCAAGAACAAGAAGCTTGAAGGTTTTAAATAATGTCCCCTGTTCATGGAAGTTTTAAAGGCTAGGAAAGCCTTCATGTACATGTGTACTGTATATTGTGAGTCGGCCCCTAAACTCAGCAAGTGACAGCAGCACAGAGCATGTGCAGTGAATCAGCAGAAAAGAAGATGGGGAGCTACTCGAGCATATTTGGAGGCACAGATCTGCCCTGCTAAAGGGCTGTGATTGACTTGGGCTGGTACAGAAACTTAAAAAAATATATACAACATTTCTAGCCTACTTTTTTAGTTAGGCTTTAGTTCTCCTTTAAAATTCCCATCTGATCTGAAGCTTTAAAAACATTTTTCTGCCTGCTCCACAGCCACTCTGATTGCTTATTGGATAATTTGTCAATCACTCACAAACTGCCTTGGATCCCAGTGCAGCAAATGAGGCAGGAGAGAGTTGAAGTTTTACTAAGAAGGAGAGGAGGAGGAAAGGGTAAAGCAAGCAGGCAGAATGTTTCTAAAGCTACAGATTGGATGAGAACTTTGAAGAGGCAGGGCCAGGGTGAGGATGCAGCCATGATCAGAAAACAAGAAAGAACTTCTACACCCAGAGTGTAATACTTTTACTTTGAACAATGTAAGGGAGAGTAAGAAGCAGGGAATTGCTTACCTAAGATGTTAAAAAAAATGTGGGTGTGTTTGTGTAAAAATACATATACAGGTATGAGACCTGTTATCCAGAATGCTTGGGACCTGGGCCTTTCCAGATAATGGATCTCTACATAATTTGGATCTTCATACCTTAAGTCTACTAATAAATCAAGTAAACATTAAATAAACCCAATAGGCTGGTACTTCTTCCAATAATTAATTATATTTTAGTTTGAAATATGTATGAGGTACTGTTTTGTTATTACAGAGAAAAGGGTAATCATTTTTTTAAAAAAAAATTTGGATTATTTGGATAAAATGGAGTCTATGGGACAGATTCTTTCCGTAATACGGAGCTTTCTGGATAATGGTTTTCCAGATAATGGATCCCATACCTGCAGATGCTCTGTATGTACTTTGTTGACATGAGCCCAGTGGAGTCCTACTTCTGTTCCTCAGATCCTCTTCATGTCTCTTCGCTAACATGAAGCCTTTGGGAGCATGTGCAATTGAGACTGATCTCAGACGAGCTCCAACTAAGCATGCTCCAACAGGCTCTGTGTCAGCAAAGAGACATGAAGAGGAT
The DNA here is from genome assembly GCF_017654675.1 of Xenopus laevis. Lineage (NCBI taxonomy): Eukaryota > Metazoa > Chordata > Amphibia > Anura > Pipidae > Xenopus > Xenopus laevis. Next base: position 77,431,438 of record NC_054374.1, read on the forward strand.
CATAAGGGACAAAAGATGAGGCCTGTGAACTCCACAGTGCTGCTTTGCATTTTTATCTCTGGTTTTTAAATAGAAGCACTTTTCCTTTTCTACAGTATGTCATAGACTATACAGTGCAAGAGAGGTAAAGTGTGCGTATGGGGTTTAGTTCTCTTATAGCAAAAAAAGGCTCTGACCCCAAATCTATTATCAATATAATAAGGACATTGAGACATTTTCTGATTGTCCTTAATATATCACTCTCTTTTGAGACGTTATTAGTAAGACTACAAATGTTTCTCCATAAAGCAAACAAGCAGCAGAGCTTGGCAAGCAGGTCACCCCAGTTTAGAGATTACACACTCTCTTTTGAAATGTTTATGAATGTCTCCAGTTTCTACAACACACATACAGGCAGTAGGACTCTTTATTGACAGGAATATTGTATTCCTCCTTTGTTCAGACAGCTTTTACAGATGCCAGACAGACAGGCTATGACAGTCAGCAGAAGTCTTGAGTGGCAGGACCCACCAACATTGCATTATGTTTTATCCAGTTTACCAGACAGCTTTGATCTCTTGGAAATCACCATTTATATAAGAGTTGTTTATCTTAATAAATGCCAGCATAACCACAATGCTGGTGATTGCCATGTCTGCAAGCGCCCGGTTCTCCTATCCTTTATCCTTCTCACCAGGCGGCTTTGCCTCACCCTGCCATCCTTCTGCCTGCAGACCAGGCCTGCCCATCCTCATCCTCCTCCCCCTTGGGCACTTCACACTACCAGCAGGCCACCTAATGAGTAATTGAAAAGGGATTCCTAGTCCCTGCTAACACAGCATGGGGCTTGTTCAAACAGGGAGACTACACAGCAGAACCACCTCATCTGCCTCTACTGGTTTTCTGTTTGCCCCACTGTGCTCCCTCTGTGCCCCAGGAACATGCTCCAGCAAATATCACACAGTTCTTCTGTTCCACCATGTGCAGATTTCCAGCACATGGATAGGTCACAGATGAGCCATTGGGGTGGTTGGTGGTGTTGCCGCTGCTTCTATGCCAAAAATACACTGGAATTGGGGGACCTGCTGATGTCTGTGGGCTGTAAATTATATATTCTACCCCTGCCAATGCCTGCTGGTCCACGTGTCAGTGGTGCAGTGCACCCTGACACTGACATATGTGTGATTGCACCTCAGGGACAAATTATACACCACTTGTGTAAAGCAGGAACAATGGCAAATGGCATAAGTAATGGCAAAGTAATGCAGCTGGGGATCCACCAGTTAAGGATGGCACAAGATCAACTGGTAGCTGATAGGACAGGAGCTGCACAACTAGCATATTTGTCAGGTGCCCATTAAACCTATGCACAGAGGTGACTGGGAGAGAGACCCTTGTTGTCAAATGCTACTTTGGTGCTGTTTCCACATCATCCTGTGATTGCACTTCATATAAAAACCTAAGTAGTTCCCATATGAGTGTCTGGCTGCCCCCGTGGATTTTCTGATCACTGCTCAAAAGCCATATAATCAAGAGAATTAGTGAATAAATTCAAAAAGTCCCACAATAAGTGGAGGATGCTTTGGATTTTTTTTGTTATATTATTGTTTCATGATTTTAAATGCCACACACATACAAACAATATATGTTAGTTGCAATTTGACACTCCAGCAATGTATGAGAGTTTCAATATGTGGTCATATAGACAAGTATATATACGTGTGTTATATTTTGTGTTACAGTTGAAATTGTCATCATAGCCCAGTGCCCTAGAGTCTAAACATGCATTATATGATTATCTAGTATGAATATTTGAAGTGCAATGCCCACACTCCCATTATTTGTTCCCACAAAATATAAACTGCTTCACTGGGAAAATATAATGTATTGCCTGTACTAAGCCAGCTGGCTGTTCATCTCTAGGGTTGGCCATTGCTAAAAACAGAACAAATGTACTGAATATGATGGGTCACATGTATAAAACAGGGGTTTAAGTATTGTCATAGAAACATATAAGATTTGATTATTGTTTTTTAATTTCAAAATCTTTTAGTACATTTTTAGCCTAAAGGGGTACATATATTCATGTAAAACCATCCTCAATAGCTGTCAATCAGGAATGGAACCTCAAAAGTATTGAAAAAATTAGCTGGGTGCAGCAGAATGTTCCGGGTCATTTCACTGGGGTTACCATTTGAAATTCAGTTTACATTGTGGCAATGAACCTTTTGAACGCAGGTTAAACTCAACTGTGAGCTAAGCTATATAGTAGAAAGTATACTTTTCCGCAGAGGTATGCAGAATTCATTCAGAGATGACAGCTATTAAAGATATGAGACACGCTTGAATGGATGAATACAAAACAAACTGGTAATCTGGAACAATTACTAGAGGCTCCTATTCACCGAGCCTTTTGTGAAGGTAATAAAACAGATGCAAATAAGAATATAGAAATGCATTCGACAGGCAGGACAATGAAAGGTCGAAGGATCTCAGTGTTAGAGTTTCTGTGTATTAATGAAGCAAGCATTATTTTTCCGTATCCTTCACTTTATCTATCACATCTGAAGCATGTCACATACACCATGGCTGCAGAAACAGTGGATGCCTTGTTAGGTCCTTGTCATTAGCAATGGTTTGTAAGAAGTTTTTAGAACACCTTCACATTTGGGTGAATTGAAACGTATTAGCATGCTGATAGCATATAAAAATGTTTGTTTTACCCCCTCTTTCCCACTCCTACAACAACCTGATATTCAACATGTTTTATAAAGAACTAATAAAAAGAAAGACTGGAATATTTTCTCCAAAAATGTTCATATCTGAAAGGTGTCAGATGCCATGTATTGTTTCATTCAACAACAGGCGTCCTTTTTAATACAGTATAGCTCTTCAAGAACAAAAACTCTCAAATTCAAGGCAGTTCAACTCTTTGTCTTGGATGTTATCAGTGAAAGAGATTGTACAGAAGATGCTCAGTGATTCACAATAAACAGTTAAAAAACCGTAAGTGCATATGCATTTCTGCAGCTCAATGATAAAAGCAAAGCTTAAACTGTTAATTGCAATGTTAATTTTTCAAAAAATTTTTTATAGTATTCTAGGCAAGCATAGCTCTCTTGCAGCTAACAGTTACATCATGGGTCGGTGACATATGAATAAAGGACAACAGGTAAATACAGCAATAAAGAAAACCCACCCATGTTCAGCCAAGCAAACCAGACCTGATGAAATGTCTAAAGACATATTGTGCACATGGCATTGCTAATAAGCTATTAAATGGCAACAATAAACTGTGGAATTTTTCCTCTACAAATTTGACAGCAGATAAAAATCTATTTTCTTGCCGCTACAGTGCCCAAGCAACAATTTTCAAAACATGTCCTGTTTAAAGGGGTTGTTCATCTTTAAATTAACTTCTTAACTTCATTGTCATAATAAGTGTCCTCTGCTGTTGCTCATCTTGGTCGTTTACCTGTCCACAAGTCTGGAGTCAACATTCAATTTTATTTAGAGTGTACCATGGATTCATCTGCCAACCAGGAATAAGTATACAAAGATACTTACCTGTTTAAAATACAGTAGATTATATGCTCTGCCCCATTATGTATCTCTGTGTTTCTGTATCAACCCAGACCTGATCCCTGCATGAAGGCTGAACTCCCAACTTGGCCCACGCTACGGCCGCAACCATTATAATAGTACATGGGGGCCCAGAGGGGGTTTGCAGTTTTGGCCCCAGGGGTCAGAAGGGGCTTTGTGGCTGTGGCAGAAGTCAGACGATGTTTAAGATGGAAGCTTGTTCCTAAATAGGTAGGTTTACATTTCTGTATATGAAATATAAACATGTACCGATTTCCAACTCCTGGAGAGAATCATTTGTAGTCACATCTTATTACAAAGAAGCATCACATTTACATTATTAGACAGGCTATCTCACACTTTGCTCAAGGACAGACTAATGCATTCAAGGCATTAGGTACCAGACTATTGTTAAATAGCTGCTGTCTCCTTACTAATAAAGTGTTTAGTAGAATGAAGCTTGGCAAAATCAGATAGCACCAGCACTGCCAGGGGCAGCAACATATTTTCCTTCCTTGAATTTTCTTTCTGTTTAGAGCATATCACAATCTTTGCTGTAGGTGGGTGATGAGGATAGATGTAGAGATTGCATTTGTTTATTATACTGTAGAAATGGGAAAAAAGTCATTGATTCTGTATGCAAATGTAATATTCACGGATTCTACTTTTGCATTTTCTCTCCTTGTATAATTTGCCTGCGCATTTTCATCTGAAGCTAGAAAATGCCGTAGACAGAGGTGAACGCTTGTACCTATAAGTATAGCAGTAAACTGTACATTAGTCACTTCTATTCATTCATACATGGGCGAGTCTCCTGCAATATCCAGCATGGTTAAGGGCAATCTGTAAATAAATGATTTAAAAGCAAAATTAGAAAGGAGATAATCCTGAATACCAGGAAGAGGAAATTAAATTCTGGTTCAGAACTGGAACAGAAAGAAACAGCCATTGTATACGCTTGTCAAAAGCCAATAAATATAATTGATTGTGTGCTTTGGATTATTACCGGTAGTGGTAATTCTGATGCAAACTTCGATATTTCTAGTTTTTAAATTGAGGCTATGTTGGGTTTTTGTTCAATACTTTGATTGGACATTCTATATTTGACAGTGAGGCTCTGAATGAGAAAATACAGCTTATTTATTAACATGTATTTATATAGCGCCAACATATTGCGTAGCACTGTTTGATTAAAATGTTAATAAAATTACATGAAAGGAGCAATAAGAAAGTAAAAAATTTACTTTTGGTGCAGCCCTCTGTGATTTTTACATAAATAAGTGATAATTATAGTATCATGGCATTTTTGACAATAGCTTTAGACAGGTTGTACACACAAAGGCACACTTGTGTGCTTTATAGTTATTATAGTTCCAAGCAACTTTTTAGTAATCAGAAATTAGAATATATTCTTGTTGTCCAATGGTTATTTGCAAATGTAATTACTAGTAAAAGCAGTAGCTGTGCACCGTGTTATTCTCTGTACTGCTGATTCTGATTTTTGAAACAACGTGGCAAAGGCCAGCTGATAAACAGACCTATGAAGCATGCAAATGAAATGTGAGAATTAAAGTCTTGACTGGAGGAGCACTGACTTCTGCTATATTTTATTCAAGTACAGTATGTACCAGCGATACAGAAAAGGACAGCCAAATACTGTTATCACTTGTGATTACATTTGCAAATTACTTTAAAATCAATGGAAATGTATAGTTATTGTGTAGTGGGTCCGTTCATCTTTTAAGATTTTCACTACAGAGAAATATATCAGAAACATGTTTTAAATGCACGAAAATACAAATGATTTGAAAAGCCCTTAGCCTCCTGAGAGCATGAATACCAAATATGTATAGTTTTATGTAGATTCCTGGCCTAGATCAAGTTGTGCCTTTACAATATGTCTGAAAATTGACTTCCACTTTACTACAAATGATCTCCCATATGTAGGTACAAATATAACATTTTATAAATATGAATGCAGGGAGTCTGCAAGGTCAGTGCAAGGTTTTCCAAGAGATGGTGCCAGCATCTGAAAAGTGAGAATGAGAAAATTAACCATACTTTATGAAATTATCGATTATGAAGAATTAAGCAAGAGCTCACCCTTGCTGTTTATGAAAATTTGTTGGCCATGAATAATGATAAGACTTCTCTTATTAGGTGGGTGGAACATGAACATGGGGCAGAATCCTAGTACAGTTATGAGATCCGTTATCCGGAAACCCGTTATCCAGAAAGCTCCCAATTAAGGAATGTCTCCCATAGGGGAAAATTCACTAACCTGCAGAAATTCGCCAGCGCCGGCTTCGCTCACTTAGCAACACTTCGCCAGGACAACGCTAATTCACTATGATCCAAAGTTGCGTCCAGGGTGCCGAACTCTGGCGAAGTTGCGATAGCGTTACTGCGCGAAACGAAGTTGTGATAGCATTGGCTAATTTGCATACGGCCAGAAGTTAAAGTTGAATGGACGTATATGTTGGAGCAAATACATTACACTACACAAGCCCAGGAAACCTTAATAAAATAAAATAAAGTTGTTATATTGCCCTACATATGAGCCCAGTTTATAGTTTATGTGCCATATGTAAGGAAATGCACCCAAAAAAAATTTTACGGACTTTTGCAGCCTATCACCCTGAAAAAGCAAAAGACGCCAGCGTTTTTTGGGACTTAGAACATTTTTCAACTAGAAATTGAAGAAGCCCTATAAATTTCATTGCACTGCGCCTGGTCTGAGCTGGCGAAGGAAGTCTAGCAGAACAGGTAACGTTGAGTAAAAGGCGCATCTTAGTGAATTTGCGAAGTAACGATCTTTCGACAGAGTGATACTTTGTCTGGCGTAAGAGTGCGAAGTAGCGCTAGAGTCTATCTCCTTCGGTCGCGAAGTTACGCTACTTCAGCAAAGTCCCGAAGTCACGCTGGCGAATTTTCGCTAACTATAGTCACTTTGCCGGGAATTTCCCCCATAGACTTCATTTTAATCAAATAATCCAGATCTTTAAAAAGTATTTCCATTTTCTCTGTAATAATAAAACAGTTCCTTGTACTTGATCCCAACTAAGATATAATTAATCCTTATTGGAAGCAAAACCAGCTTTTTGGGTTTATTTAATGTTTACATGATTTTCTAGTAGACTTTGTTGGAAAACAACAGACAGAGATTGTTCCAGTGCATGTTACTTAATGCAGGGAGGGTCTATCGTTGCTTAGCAATGTGATTTCATGTTTGACCTGTTACCCTGTGTGATTTTCTTCTTCCTCTATATAGTCTCTATGAAAAGTTTCTGTTGCAGACATGTTATGCTGAGTTTTATAAAGGAACTAAGTTACTGTTCACACAGAAGTTGGTGTGTCTGTCCTCACTAACAGAGAAGCTGCACATGCAGTTCAGATCAGCTCTCTGCTAATAGACTAAAGGTATGAAGATCCAAATTACTGAAAGATCCATTATCCGGAAAACCCCAGGTCCCAAGCATTCTGGATAACAGGTCCCATACCTGTAATGTGAAAAAGTTACCCATGTTCTTGGGGTAATCTGGAAAAAATCGGCATTTGTTAAGTGCCCTACCAGTTTGTATTACTTTAATGAAAAGTGCGCTTACTTTCAGCTATAAGCCGCCCTTGAATTATAATAGTGGCTACATAATAAGGTGCAACACACAAAAGGTACAACAAAATCCAGAACCCGATTTTGAATGTGTAACTATTACTATTGACTTTCCTCAAAATTAACCTCTAGATTTGAGCTTATACCAGTTGCACAGAAAATCTTATTCTTCCTCATGTATAGCCAGGGTTCTCACAGCAGCCTGTGACAATTACTGCAGCCCAGTTGTGCCAAAATAATAGAGCACACATGTCACTCTTGTGTCGAACAAATGAAATTACACCAATCAGATTTAAAACATTTTCAGTGGAATTGCATCTGTTTTGTGACAGGTTCATTTCCTCTGCATTTTAGCTGGAGTCATGAGTAGTGATGGGTCGAATAAATTTGGCAGGCACAAATTTGCAGTGAATTTCACGTTTCACAGGCAGTGAATAAATTCTCAAAAGTGGCAAAAATTCAGAATTGCCGCTTGCGTCAAAACTGTGTCGAGTCAACAGTATTCGGACACCCATTGACTTTAACGTTTCGTGAATATTTGCGCGGTGAAGCGAAACGGGACAAATTCACCCATCACTAATCATGAGGCAAAACAATGCCTTTTACTCCCAAAGACAAAATATATGCACTAGACTGTTTTATTTCGCATTTATTGAAAGACCAAGATCTACTACAATTCCCTTCAACATCTGAAATCAGGCCAATACCCTGGTGTGACCATGCAGCTGTTATTATTATTGCATCCCTAAGAGAGAACCCACACTACAGGCTCAATGCAATACTGGAACTCAATGGTCCAACTTTAGTCCAGGAAACATAAATCACACTAAAAGAATACTTTCATATAAACAAACAAAGAGTAAAAATCAATCTCATCATTATTTGAAGCCCATAAGGCACTGATAAAAGGAAAGCTTATATCAATCACTTCACATAACAAGAGGAAAAAGTAACTTCAGAAAACAAAATTAGATTTTAAACAAAAAAAAATGTGAAAGATCCCAACACAGAAATTAGAAGCTTAATATAATACAGAGAATTACAACAAAAACGTATAAATGACATAGAAAAAAAAAATGGACCAAATAAAAATATTTTGAATGGGTTGATAAACCACATATACTCCTGAAGAACAGGCAGCACAAATAGCAATAGTCTTCATACATTCAGTCAAAGGAAAAAAAACATTGCACACCTGATGGGGTTGCAAAAGCTTTTCAAAATTATTATACCAATTTCTATAGCCTTCATTTCTAAGTTTACCACTGGAGGAACAAAAATGTGGACATTCATGTTAATCCCCCATCTGTCTAACCTATTTACGGTAACAGTTTTCTCACAGATAGACTAATTCCCCACACTATGCTAGCCTCCTACAGTATAGGTATGGGACCTGTTATCCAGGACCTGGAGGTTTCCAGATAAGGGATCTTTCCATGATTTGGATCTTCATACCTTGTCTGCTGGAAAATCATGTAAACCCAATAGGCTGGTTTTGCTTTCAATAAGGATTCATTATATCTTAGTTGGGACCAAGTATAATATACTATTTTATTATTACAGAGAAAAAGTTATTTAAATTATTATTAAAATTATTTTCAAATAAATTTGGATAAAATGGAGTCTATGGGAGACGGCCTTTCCATAATTCTGAGCTTTCTGGATTTCCAAAAAATGCAACCCATACCTTATGTATTCAACTATCAAGTCAATATTTACTACATTTTGCAACATGTAATCTCCCAGGAGCAAACACAAATTAATCAAGAATGGTTCAAAGCAAGCATGCCCCTTTCTCCATTATTAAATACACAAAGGGGGTTATATATCAAGCTCCGAATATCTGAACCTCGAATAATTCGTAGTTCTCAGAGCAGAGAAAACAACAAATTTTTCAAGATTTATTAAGGTCCGATGGTCTAAAAACTCCAAATCCGAAACCCCGGCATCTTAAAGCTCTCAAGGTCCTGTATAAGTCAATGAGGAAGGTCCCAATGTCTGCGCTGATGCCTGTACTGATATCCAATGATTTCAGGGTTTCGGCGCAAAAACTCCATTAAATGAACGTTTAGTATGTTATAGAATGGCAATACAAATTAGATTCAACTTTTAATTTTTATACTCTTCATTATTTATTTACTTTAGTTTATGAATTATTTTTCTTGACCCCATATAAAAAAAACAAATGCTCTGTAAGGCTACATAATTATTGTTATTGCCACTTTTTATTCAGGCCCTCTCCTATTCATATTCTAGTCTCTTGTTCAATGCATGATGTTAGGGTAATTTGGATGCTAGCAACTAGATTGTTGGAATAGCAAACTGGAGAGCTGCTGAATAATTAACCAAATAACTAAAAAAACACAAATAATAAAAAATGAAAACCAATTAAATATTGTCTCAGAATATCACGCTCTACATCATAGTAAAAGCTAACTGAAATGTGAACAACCCCATTAATATCTGAATTTAGTGATGAGCGAATCTGTCCTGTTTAAATGGCAAAATTCACAAGAAAACCGAAAAATTAGCAAAACGCATCAAAGTCAATAGACAATTATTTACATTTTCTCAGTCCAAATGCATTAAAGTCAATGGATGTTTATTCTTGCGGTGATTTTTTTATTTTGGCGACTTTTGGTCCAAATACATTACTGTCAATGGATTTTTTTTTTCTTGTGGTGACTTTTTTGCAGCAGTTTTTGTGAAAAAAATGTGCAGATGGCAAAATGTAGAATTTCACCACAAATCAATGCCTTGCAAAAAAATTTGCTTATCACTAAACAAAATTTTAGCCCAGAGAACCCCTGAACCCTTCAAAATGATAGACATTATACAGTAGAATGGTAAAACAGACTAGAACAATGTAATGAATGTAATGTATGAAAGTATATCGAAGGGGAAGGATAAAATATTTTAAGAAGATATGGAAAAACTGGGATATTTTTAGGACCATGATATAAATGAAAGAAATTGTTGGGAAAAATGTACTAGTAGAAAACTGTAAATCTGTATTTACTTTATACATATACTTAACTGTGTATTATATTGTTTCACTCTCTTTTTCACAATAAACAAAATTAAAAGCCACGTGTATCGCACTGTTCGTAAACAAAATATGTTATGTTGCCAAGTGCATTATCGTAATGGCAAAGAGTCAGGAAATGTTTGAAATATCGATCAAATTCTTTTTGTAATAACTGCAAAATTTCACATAATAAAGAAATAAAGAGTGAGGCAAAGCTGTTTGACGGTTGGGTAAAATTTTTTTTTTTCCCCCTGTGCCCACCAATATATAATATGTCATGTAGTTTAGGTATTGAATGAAGCATTCCCTAGAAATGTCAGCTGGAAGACATCTATGACGTAATCCTTATAAATCCCGTCCTTTTTTACTTTACAGGGATTCTGTCATGATTTTTATGGTGTTGTTTTTATTTGTAAATTACACTGTTTACACTGCAAATAATTCCCTCTACCATGTAAAATGTCATTCCTGAACCAGCAAGTGTATTTTTTATTCATTCATAATATTGGTGTGTAGGCAGCCATCTCAGGTCATGTGATTTCAGAAAGATCCAGCACTTTAGGATGGAACTGCTTTCTGGCAGGCTGTTGTTTCTACAACTCAATGTAACTGAATGTGTCACAGTGGGACCTGGATTTTACTATTGAGTGCTGTTCTTAGATCTACCAGTTCCAAGCGAGTTTGGAGAAGCCGCACACCCCCCACCACCCAATCAAGCGAACAATCCTGGTGCCCAGCGATAGAGGAATCGGCAACCTCACGTACAGGTAAGAGAAAATTCAATGGCACACAGGTAGCCTAACAACAGAACAATGGGAAGATAACCAGATAACAAATCCCTAACACAAGATAACAGCTGCCTGGTAGATCTAAGTAAGAGAAAATTCACTGGCACACGGGATCTACGGTAGCAGGGTGAGCCCTTGCAATTTTATTAATTCAGTGCAATGTGCAATTGGGCCCACGTCCCTTTAGCAAGCATGGAGGTGTGGGCCCAAAACGTTGCACATTGCACTGTATTAATAAAATTGCAAGGGCTCACCCTGCTACCGTAGATCCCGTGTGCCAGTGAATTTTCTCTTACTTAGATCTACCAGGCAGCTGTTATCTGGTGTTAGGGATTTGTTATCTGGTTACCTTCCCATTGTTCTTTTGTTAGGCTACTGGGAGGGGGGGGGGGTGATATCACTCCAATTTGCAGTGCAGCAGTAAAGAGTGAATGAATGCTCTGTACCTGGGGTTTTCCAGATAACAGATCTTTCTGTAATTTGGATCTTCATATCTTAAGTCTACTAAAAATCATGTAAACTTTAAATAAACCCAATAGGGTGGTTGTGCTTTCAATATATTATATCTTGGTTGGGATCAAGTACAAGTTACTGTTTTATTATTACAAAGAAAAAGGAAATCTTTGATAAAAATCTGGATTAGATAAAATGGGAGACAACCTTTCCGTAATTTGGAGCTTTCTTGATTGCAGGTTTCTGGATAACAGATCTGATACCTGTACCTTAAAGCAGTCGTGGGTGAGGGATTGTACCAAAGCATTTGAATGGCTTGATATTGTTTTGATATTATTTTCATTGTTAATGCAGATTTTTGCTCGATCTGTATTGTCTTGCAGTGAAAGCATATATTCCTAGTGTTTTGCTCAAAGCCAGTAAACATACTTAAATAGATGTTGTATGGATCCAAACAAAACCATTTGTTTTTTAACGATCTGGCTTTCAGGGAAAAAAAGGCAATACAAATGCAGATTGTGCCACCACAGAGTATCCTTACCATTGGCAAGGGTAGAAAGTGCCCCTGCTCACATTAGATGGATTTCAGCTCAGTATTTGTGTATGGTTTCGTTAAATTCAAAAACAGCAAGCAGTATTTGAAAATAATTATTGCGGATACAAGGGAATTGGAACCTGGCTGTGTCGTGGACCAGTTGCAGGAATAAACAAATACTTCGTTGCACAGGTTCAGCTTCATCTATAGTACATGTAGTTTAGAAAACACAACCAGGCAAATGACAAAAATCAAGTCTGCAGAATTTGAATTCCCTTATACCTTAATACCCAATTGCAGCTTGTGTTTTTTTTTGAAAGTGAAAGAGTAAATTGTGGGGTAAACTGCTATTCCTTGACTTACTGCACAACATAGGCAACTCTCTGGTATTTTGTCTTCAAATATTCTGGTGATGTGACAGGACCTCTGAGATTGTCCTTGACTCTTTTTCTATTTTTAGCAATGTCAATATTGGATTCATGTTTGTAAATATATTACATTTGTTTTTGAGTCAAACTAAGTTTTTTATGGTTTAAAATTACTTTTTTACCATAAACCTATTCAATATCTAAAAAGTGTCACAATCAAATGGGACAGTACCGGAAAATCAGCGTAAGTCTCTGCTGGTATTTAAGCCAGGGACCTTTGGGTTTCTGGCTCTATGACTTATGCATTAGGCCAGGTGAGCAGCAAGCAGGCTTGTTCGTTATTTATCATCTGGCCTTTGCAGTGTATTTCCAGCAGCAGCCTAATTGGTGAGTCGGTGTCAGCCAATAAGAACTGACCCTGCCCTATATAAGCCCATCCCTCCTTACCACCGCTGCCTGAGCATTGGTCTTTCTGAGCATTGCAGCATTGCACCAGCTCTGGTTCCTTGCTCTGGTCTGACGTTTGTACCTTGCTCCAGTCCTGTTCTGCTTTCCAGTCCCGTCTGCCTTGTCCTCCTGCTTCATCCTGCTCCTGTCCAGTCTCTAATGCATTCCTGAATTTTTTGCCTACACTATCCTGTTGCAGTCCCATTCCAGTCCTGTTCCAGTCATGTTCCAGTCCTGTTTCAGACTTATCTCCCTGATCCTATCCTTTGCTCTGTATCCCATGTGCACTAACAGATCCTGTCTGAAGGACTCACCCTTCCCACCTCTGCTTCCACAGTGCCCCCTACCTATTTCTGACAATTAGTTTTCCTTTGTTTAAATACACAGAACCTATTCACAATGTATTAGGTAGGGCATGGACACCCCTAGGATATAATGCATTGTCTCGAACAGGATTAAGAGTATGGTTCACTGCTGGCCACATCTCAACATGAATTTCCACCCTTACCCATCTTATAATTCAATTGGTGCTATAGCAGTTTTCTGTCCCACCCAAAATGTAAGGCATTCAGATTCTTGCAAAAAAAAAAAAAAATCAAAACATTAAACAAAATGACAGAGCTGAAACAATTCCTTACAGACCAGGATAAGGGATGACTAAAAGCAGATTAAAATATCATTCAATATGCTGTATCTGAGAAACATTAATTACACAAAGATGGATATTTGAAGTGAAGTTGGGAGGTGCTCTGTTCAGCCCATAACCAGCAGCAAGACAAAATCACATCAAATGAGAGAAGACATGAAACTTACCTGGTTTTCTGGATGATAAAGTTTATCTGTTAAATTCTACCTGTCACTGTATTCCTTTATTTCCTTTGTATGTTTGTTTTGTCTTTGTGCTCAAAGAGATTATCATTATTTGATCAGGAAACATTAATTAATTTTTTAATTAGATCAAAAACTTCTGCAGACTGCCTTGTACTGGGGTGGTATCTATGCAGCATGCAAGACATGGGGGCAGTTTTACTAAAGGGCAAGTGGCCTCATTGGTGAAAATTCGCCAAAAAGACGTTTGGTATTGTCACTTCACCTGTTGCCAGTAAACACACTCCACATTTGAAAGAAAGGAGCTGTCTGGGAGCCAGGTTTGGAAGAAATTGGCCACAGAAAAGCCTTATGTTTTTTTCCTATGAAGAACAGTTATTGCATTTTGGAAAGGAGCTTCTCTAAAAAGATAGGGTAGTGTGTTTATAAGGAGTAGTGGTTCAGGGAAAAAATGTAGTGGTTGAATTTACTTTAGCTTTAAAAGATTCTACCCTGTTCCACTGCCCACAGGTGCTACTGAACTTAGCATCTGTAATTTTTGACACTTACAGCATGCTATCAACAGATGGTACATTCTGTCACATTTAAAGGGTTAATATTCATTGTACCCTTTTTGTGTTTATGCCTTGTGTAGCACTGCATAACTGTGTATTAATGTATAAATGTATGTATAGATGCAAGCATGCCATCATACCTTAATCTGTGTTCATCAGAAAAATATGGAATCCAGACCCTGCTACAAATAAGCTACAGTATATTCCTTCTTGCACAGGAGATGTCATTTTATTATAAATATTTGCATTACTTTGAAGAAAATCATTTTCTTTGTATGAACTGCAAAGCGTTATGGCAAACCTTTACATAAATGAGATATGTTTAAATCAAGTGAAGCAGACTACTTCTTTAAACATCTAATTAGTGGCAGAAAAAAATGTTAATATGTATCTTTGCTTTAATGAAAAGGTTATGATCTCAGTCTTAAGAGATTTTTTCATGCCATGTTAATCGGTGTGAGAAAAGAGTGGGTGGAAAAATCTTCCTGCCCATGTATTAAATGGTTGGGTTTTACTCATCCATGACTTCACGGACCTTAGTAATTAAAGTTCCAACTTAAAAGAAGTCAGGATATAGCTTGATGTCTGACTACCCTTCCCTTCCGTGATTAAGAATCTGTCTTGCCAGCTGCAGAGAAAGCTTCCTACATGCTACAGATGAAGTGTGACCCTAACTCACTTCTGGCACAATAGACAGGCCACAATTAGTCCTGCAGTTCTTGTTCAGCTGACAAATAATAAAGTTCCTTATAGTTTAAAATTGATTAGAATAATATAAAATATAGTTTCTGTCAGGGTCAAAAAGCTGTCAGGACCAGGAAACAGGGATTGCAGAGAAAGATAGCACCATGGAACAGGCAGAACATGCAAGAATGCATTGGCATGGTATCATAAGGTTTGATTCGATTTATAATGAAAGTTCAGGCATAGATCAGGGTAGGCAGCAATCAGGATAATCAAGAACAAGTCATAAAATATAATACAATATAAAGCTAAATATTGCACCCAGGAACTAAGCAAATTAAAGGCTACTGGGCACTGAACCTGCTGGTCCTTTTATGTTTATTTTTGTGTCAGTGTACTAGCTTATGTATGTACCACTATCTGCTGATGCACCATGCCTCTACCAAAAATGTAGATCAGACGATTAGATGTTTAGGCTGGACAAATCAACTGTAAGAGATGAACCCCAGGATGGCAACATGCCTATACAGTCTAACAAAGTTCAAATAGGCCGAACAGCCTTACTAAGTTTGGGCATACATTGCAAGCTTTGGTGTAAGAAGATGCTGGTATGATGGGTTCTATTTCCTTCACTCCCATTACAGCAAACCAATTCTGCACAGACTTAACTTTGTGCATGGGGACATTATCATACTAAAATAGTATTTTTTAGTTATGAGGGAGGGTTTTCACCTTTTCCTTTCTATAAAGTGGATGGGAGCTGATATCAGAAGGGGCGGGATGATGATGTCACAGGGCAGGGCAAAAATATCGCAGGATGGTGATGCCGTGGCTGTGTCAATTTAGAGAAATCCTGACCAGTTTTCCTAATTTGGAAAACCAGGCAGGCAGTTCAGACCCGAGCAACCCTTCCAAAAACACGATGGGGTAGCAACTCTACCATGAGGTCTGTTTTCAACAGAACCATGGAGTCCCCAGCCCAGCTTCAGACTGCACCCAAAATGTTATTCCTGTAGACGTTAGAGACATAACACATAAGGCTGGTAGCATCTTTCTGATGGGCAAATATACTGTATTTCATTACTGCATTTCTAGTGCTCCATAATCCAATGGCACTGACCTTTATACCACACCATGCAAATTCTCATACTTGTGTTAACTGATAAATATTTATGTATACTTTGTATGACTCAAATCTCTAAATACGAGCTTCCCATCTATTCTCCTTTCTGTACCCCTTTAAGATTAAATATGTTTCAATACATATTGTCAATCTTACCATATGTTATCTTAACTCTTATCCACTATATCTTGTTCTCATACACAAAATATATAAAAAAAATAAAGTAAAAGAATATTTGTTAACCTTAACATAGGGAATATATATGTGTTTCTAGACAGGTGATAGATATTTAGACAGATTGATAGATAGATTATGCATATTACACATGCAATTAATACTATATTAATATTACTAATACTATAATACATATATATCCATACAGAGTAAAATACTGTAAATTGTACCGTCTGCAACTGCAATTGTTTGTTTGGTTTAGTTAGAAATGTCTTTTTCAGTCATGTTCACTGTTTATCAACATGGCTCATCCATTCTAGAAGGACACTTCCTTCTCAAGGGGTAGAATTGATCTCTGCCATACTGAGCTCTGCAGATAAAGTGACCTGTATCAGTATTTCTGTAGCTTCACTTGCTTTGACTCATAATATGACTGGACTATTGATAAATAGCTTGTTGAAAAATCAATAGAAGTACCAACATGTCAGGATTGCAGATTTATGGACCTGAGTTGGAACAATGCACTGGATCTTTCTACATTGGTACACAACTGTGTTGCTTCACAGCTGTATTATAAGGAGTAGACTGTATCAGGTAGGTTACTTATAGGATATGAAGTAAAGGAATTATCACATTGCTGTAAAGATGTTATTGCACAGAAGTGAGAGACTTAACAGTGCATAACCCTTGTTAGTTATGAAACACTTTCACCAATTAGACTCTGGGCCTCTTGCAAACCTAGATTATTCATTATATGTATTGAAAAGGCTGGAATTTGAAACAAAAAAAAATACTACCCCAATTCATTTTATAGTGATACTGAAAACTTCCTTTTGCACCTTTGTGATACATTTTTTGTGATTCTCTGACAAGTGAATTTGATAAGTGGCACAGGGTTGTATAACTTAGAATTGTAATATACATGGCTGCGAAGGGCGAAGAAAGTACTTTACACCTTACAAGCACTGGCATTGTTGTGAGAAAATCTTGAAGAGATAGATAGATAGATAGATAGATAGATACTCTGAGGAATATTGAGAAGCATGCTAATTGATGCAAGGAAGCCCTGCAATTACCACAAGCCTGAACAATACTTCAGTGTTCCACTATGGGGTATGCCTCAATCGGCTCTGTGAACTTGCACCAAAAAATTGTACACTGATACAGTTTTGATGCAATTCTAGCTTATTTTGGAGTAGAACCTATATTTTGTAGAACCTATATTTTACACACACGTGTATTTTATGTTTTCACTTGGAATTGTGCAATAACCCACATCATTGTGCAATAACCCACATCAGCTACTTTGCAATTGACTTTATAATCAAAAACATAGGGAATGCCCCAAAAATATGTGTGTGTATATGGTTATATTTCTAAAGCTGGATAGGAGTGGTATATTAAATGTGCAAACAGAACTGCAAAATGTCCATAAAAGCTTTTTAAATATAGCAGAAATTCACAAATTGTGAATAATTATGCGCACACTCTGCATTTGAGTTACGTCATGGCTTTGGTTGTGGAGAAAATATTTGCAAATTACAAATTTAAATTAGTCAACGCTATTTTCACGCACAACCTTGCACAGTTGCCACACTCCTGCAAACACCCGTATCATTTGGGAGCCATTGGCGAAAACACAGGAACAGCAGTGCAATATTTTAGCGTTCAGGAAAACACATACAATCATTTGCTAATAATATTATATATAATATTATTATAAATGACCCCCTTTGAGTTTTAGCAGAATAGAGTGAATGCAGAGCCTTGCCCCCTTACTTTAGTAGTGCACTTGTAGGAGCAGAATATAAACAAATTGATGTGTGCCAAGTCTCTGTAAGGCTGACTTGGGGGTGCAATTTTAGGATGCAAGACATTATTTGTGTCACCCTATAGATGGTATTTATCAGGAATACTTGGCAACAAGTAAAGAGCATGGGGATCTGATTTGTTTCTTTCATTTGTAATCACAAATATCACTGTGCACTTAATCAATTATGCTTTCATGTCTTGCACCTTCCTTTCCTGAGTTGCATAATGTTACCGTACCGTACCGTACAGATACTTTCTTCGGTCACTACACAGCTACAATCCAAACACAGATAGCCATTAAAATATACATAATGTTTGGCTGAGCTGCTAACATGAAAGCCAATATGCTATAATTATTGACTTGTCTAGGTCTAGTGTCCATATCCAGTGAGTAGCTTTTTAATGTACCTTATGCATAGTATGGTCAGGTTTGTATAGCAATATATATATTGAGTCACAGCACCAACTGCTGAGGCTAGGAATCTCTCACACAGTCAGAGTCTTTGAAAATCAGTTTGATCAGAGAATGAGGATTTATTGCAATAACTAGCACCAAAAATAATCATAATATTATTTAATTGTTCACCCCCATACACATTTCATCTTTAGTTCATCATTCTGCCTGGCAGAGCCCATCCTTAACAGAATAATCCTACCATGCCAACTTCCGCTTTCTATCTAGTAATAAAGCTGATTCCTTATTATTTTGTCCTTATCATACTGATTCTGTTTATAATTTGTGCTGATTCTGTTTATAAACTGTTGCTACTTACTTATTGTGATACTTCATCTTTATAGAATTGTCATTAGAAACAAAGCTAGAAGAAAAAGGCTTTGCTTAGGGCCTAGTTGACCATCCCTGAGTATACGGTATACATGGTGCTGTTATAATGGTCATATTGTGACAGGTATGGATCTGTATTGTTATTGGTATGTATTGTGCAGCACAGCTGAATATGTTGGCATTTTATAAACATATTTTATTAATAATACTAATACTTGGTCAATAATTAACATTAGATTTGGTACTAAGACCAAAATAAGCTAGATATTGTCCACATTGTCATGCTAATTAAATTAAAGCAAAACTCCGCTGTATGATTTAGACAGACAGAATGCCATTTGGACTGTAGTTCTGTGGAACTATTATGACTGGAACATATTTTTTCCTATTAAATAAGAATCAGTATAACTATTAATATTGAAAGCAAAGCAATTATATAAACCATCAAGTGAGTCTTTATCTGCTAAAGGGTGGTCATTTGAACACTATGGCAGCTGCCCATCTTAGTTTAAATTAGTGTCAGGATTTAGCAAATGTGTGCTTAGTGGCATTTATTGTAGAAATAAATTGTATTTTCCATTTGGAAAGGACTCTTCAGAGTCAATTTTCTTTTGCTCTAGGCTGGCATTTCCATTTGCTCGGGAGCCAATCAGAAAGCAGTAAGCTTTTAGGAACAATAACGCTTACAAGAGGCATCATTTTTAGCTTCTACATCCATTTGCTAAACTATGAAAGAAAGTAAATAATTAAGGCAGTTAATATAATAATGTTTCCCATTCCAATGCATAGGTTATAATATAGGGTTATGGACAGTATTTGTTTTTGCAATACAATCTTGCAGGTACCAGTTAAAAATGTTTCTTTATGTGACAACAAAAAAACCCACTTATCACATATACAAATAACCTGATGATAGATAATTAAAGGATTAGACGATTAGACCCCTTAATTCCCCCCATGTCCCTAGTGATAACTAGATCCCTAATCCTAATAATTATATATCTATATCCATCAATCAATGCATGTGGTAAGTGGATGACCAAATCAAGTGTATCAGAAACAAATCCCAGCATATGGATTTTTTTATAATACACTAATGTTTACATTATTTTTAATGCTCATTACTTCAGTAAGTCATGTGATGCAACCTACATCACTAAGCACCATTTACAACTGATGATAGGATGATATGATGTTTATATATTTTACAGGATATTCATGGCTCATGTATAGTAGCCACCTTATCTCTAAATGACTTTAATCTATTTTTGTGGTACAAGTAAAGCTTTTAGCAGATCTCTGTCATATATATATATATCTATATA
This sequence comes from Xenopus laevis, assembly GCF_017654675.1. NCBI lineage: Eukaryota > Metazoa > Chordata > Amphibia > Anura > Pipidae > Xenopus > Xenopus laevis. The sequence continues at coordinate 77,451,512 of NC_054374.1, forward strand.
TATAGATATATATATATATATAGATATATATATCTATATATATAAATATGCAATGGAAGGTTAGGGCACACACATAAGAAATTACATACCTGGGTGCAATACAGAGATTACAATATTCACTCACGAAAAATGCTGCTGCACACCAGGATTTATTGTGAAAAGTTAATCCTTTATTTGATCGACGTTTCGGTCCTCACCTTGGACCTTTATCAAGATACATCAGCAGACAAGTGAAAATAATTTATAGACTCACCCACCATACACCCACCACCAAACCACGCCCCTGTTGCAGGTGTGTGTGTTAATCATTAAGTGAACCTTCATTCAAATGACATGTGATTTTCAAAAAGCTTTTTGGTCTGTAAAAGAATACAAAACACACAATATTATATAAATAGTATAAAGTGCAACCTATAAAACCATTAAAATGTTAAAAAACATATAAAATATGTCATATAAATGTTAAGAACAATCGCGGTGGCAATAAATATCTGAAAATAGGCTAGAACGTAAAACCTAACTTACATGATAACTTCTATGTCTATTGTTACTATCTGTTATCAAGAAAAGGAGAAAAAGAGCAATATTCATTTAATCCCCGTGGGGCCACAGTATCCAATGTTTTCATCCAATAAACTTCTTTTTGTAGTAACATACGATCCCAATCACCACCCCTCCTCGGTTCAGGTACTAAATCAATGCCCATAAATCTCAAAGTGGGCAATCTATGACCTTTCAACAAAAAATGTTTAGATAGGGGAAGATCTGAATTACCCAACTCAAATGCTCTTTTAATAGAGGACCTATGATTACCCATTCTCTCTCTCAAAGTATTTTGAGTTTTACCCACATATGTTATATATATATACATATGTTATATATATATATATATTATACATACATACATTATTTAGTGCTCCAATGTTTCGGTCCACCCCAAATAGTAACGTGGAAAGTGTGTGGACGCCTAATTTGGGGCAAATTTACTAAAGGGCGAAGTGACTGATGCTGGCGAAAATTCGCCAGCGTGAAGTCATTTCACAACTTCGCAAATTAACTATCAGTCACCCTGGTGAAAATTCGCCAGCGATGATGATAGCCTAGCGCAACTTCGCACCCTAAAGCTGGCGAAGTTGCACTCTGGCGAAGGGGAAGAAAATACACAAATTAACTAACATTGGTCTTTTTCTGAACGTGACCTCCTTCGCCAGTGTTTACTTCGCCAGGTTAGAGCAGGCGAAGTGCAATAGAGTAGATAGGAGTTTTAAAAAAAAAGACGCTGGAAAATCATCATCATCATCATCATTTATTTATATAGCGCTGTCAAGATACGCAGTGCTTTCTCATCGTAACTTCGCTAGTGCAACTTCAGAAACGATTAGTAACTTGTGCGGAAATTCGGATCTTTGTGAAATTGCGATGTCCTTATGAATCTACGCCTGGCGAAGTTCGGTGAAGTGCCACGAAGACAATGCTGGCGGATCTACGGAGGTAAGAAATTTTCTCCAAGGAGTGTGTGTGTGTGTGTGTGTGTATATATATATATATATATATATATATATATATATATATATATATATATATCCGTTATAAACAGAGCTTAGTGATGTAATTTTTATCACATGAATCCCTAAAACATAAAATAAATACTGCTTGTCGCTTGTTGGAAAATATGAGGATATCAGAAGTAACCTCCGAGTTTCATGACCTGTATATGGTCATGGAACTCCTCTGTGACTAAGAATATCCTTATATTTTACAGTAGGGGGTATTTATTCATATATATATTGCAATTGATAGCCATACTTTGCAAAATATTACTATGAACTCTTGCTATGCAGCTTTACAGGCCAAGAATGCCTTTATTACTTTAAGTTAAACCCACTCTCAGCAGCGCAAATGTCCCTTTTCCCCCATGTTTACAATTTTGTTTTTAATTTTTCCAGCATTTTCATTCAGTTTTAGATGGGTATGCTGCTGAGCATGAATAAAGATGACAGGGAGTATTATAAATTCAGAAAGTTTTCTAACAGAGCGGTGTCCTTTAACCAACCAGAAAGGGAAGGAGGTCATATCTTATCTTATGTTATATGCAGCAGTAACAGAAAATTCACAACAGATAAGACAAGCAATCTGTGTATTGGAGCAGAAAAAAATCGAGAACAGGCCTACTTTTAAACTCCAATTATATTTCTAAATGATTTATATCTTGTTTTCGTTGATGTGGAGAGTCTAGGTTCAATTTCCTCTTATCTCTCATATCAGTGACATTTAATGAAGAGTTTGTAAAAGGAGGGTAAATATAAACTCTAGTGAATTGATTTAACAGTTAGCCTAGAACTACCACAGCCATCAGTGGAAATTTCATATTTTTACAAGCTACAAAATGGCGTGCCATGCTTGTTGAAACACAGAAAATTATTTGGTAATGAATTGATACAGTAACACAATACTTTGTACATTGCGTGATTTTTTTAAAAATATGCCTGTATTGGGGCCACCCATGGATAGTGAATTATTGTCACAGATAATATTTACCCACACTGATATGGGACTTATCCTCCAAATGCGATTAAACAATATTAGATAGCCAGGACCATGCAATTTAAATTAAAAAGCGATATTTATTAACACCATGCCAAAATTACTAAAACCATTTAAAATAAGCAGCGCTGCTTGGGGGGTGGGGTTCCCATTCCTCCTAAATATGTATTAATAAACAGTCCAATGTAGTATGAGAGGCTGCGTGCACGCTTTGAATCCGAGCCTCCACTGAGTATCAATTGTAACCCGCTTCTAGTCAAAAGCGCCCATCCATACGAGGACCGTGGTTAAACTTTCATATGCTGAGGAGAGCAATAGATCATCACAACAGATGAAATGAAACACCAATGAAGTGCTTAGTTCGATGGAGAAAAGGAGATTAGTCCAGTTCAAGTTGTGGATAACAAGTGTAGAGCGGCATGTGAGGCGGAACCGGTGTGGGGTTAACACATTGGTGCCCAAAATAGTACAGTTCTGGATAACAAAGACGTGGGCTCTAGAGAAGGGTATATCCCCTAAATACATCCGGTGGACATTTGGATTCCAGTGGTATGGTGGTATAACAATTACTATGTAGCTGTATGTGTCCCACCGCTCTGCAGCGATTGCTGCACCGAATAAGAAAATTACTGACCGTAGCAGATCACCTCCCACACCGGTTTGTGCAACAGTCCATACTCACATCCGTCTTCCGATATCACTTGTACCTCTGGTGCGCATCATCCCCACCGGGAAGGAGAGCAGAAGAATTCCCCTGGCAGCGCTGTCAGGGGAATTCTTCTGCTCTCCTTCCCGGTGGGGATGATGCGCACCAGAGGTACAAGTGATATCGGAAGACGGATGTGAGTATGGACTGTTGCACAAACCGGTGTGGGAGGTGATCTGCTACGGTCAGTAATTTTCTTATTCGGTGCAGCAATCGCTGCAGAGCGGTGGGACACATACAGCTACATAGTAATTGTTATACCACCATACCACTGGAATCCAAATGTCCACCGGATGTATTTAGGGGATATCCCCTTCTCTAGAGCCCACGTCTTTGTTATCCAGAACTGTACTATTTTGGGCACCAATGTGTTAACCCCACACCGGTTCCGCCTCACATGCCGCTCTACACTTGTTATCCACAACTTGAACTGGACTAATCTCCTTTTCTCCATCGAACTAAGCACTTCATTGGTGTTTCATTTCATCTGTTGTGATGATCTATTGCTCTCCTCAGCATATGAAAGTTTAACCACGGTCCTCGTATGGATGGGCGCTTTTGACTAGAAGCGGGTTACAATTGATACTCAGTGGAGGCTCGGATTCAAAGCGTGCACGCAGCCTCTCATACTACATTGGACTGTTTATTAATACATATTTAGGAGGAATGGGAACCCCACCCCCCAAGCAGCGCTGCTTATTTTAAATGGTTTTAGTAATTTTGGCATGGTGTTAATAAATATCGCTTTTTAATTTAAATTGCATGGTCCTGGCTATCTAATATTGTTTAATCGCATTTGGAGGATAAGTCCCATATCAGTGTGGGTAAATATGTCAATATAAATTAAATGTGGACACCTCCTTTATGCGGGCCGTTATTTGGCCATTACCAATTGTAGGTACCTTGCTTGGGCTATATGGATAATTGTCACAGATAAGTTGCTGCAGGTGTTCACTGAGGAATAATATATATATATATATATATATATATATATATATATATATATATATATATATATATATATATATATATATATATATATATATATATATATATATATATATATATATATATATATATATATATATATATATATATACAATCCAAACGGTTCAGCACACCACTGGAGCAATTGACCCAGGTGCTACCAATTGCAGCTGCATACAAAATCCAAAAAGGTAAGGTGCACACTGGGATCCTTTGTAGCTTTTTTAAAAAAGATAAATTTTATTAAATACATGTTAAAAGGAGGTATATATATATATATATCTGGACCAAGTGCAAGGTATTGTCATAGTATTCAAAAAAAGCAAATCAATCAAGAATTAAAAATATATATATATTTTTAAATATGACACAACGGGAGATGAATGCCTGTGCTTTCTGCATAACATGTTAGATTCCATAAACACAGGGTGGGACTGGGCCAGCCCTCATGGGCCCCCGCTAGCCCAGACCTGCTCCCCTTAGCTGCCCCAGAAACACCCATTCCGCCACTGCGTTTGCCCATGCACGATGTGCGCTGTTCACGTTTGCAGACGCCGGGTGACAGTTTAAAGGGGACCCGTCACCCAAAAAAAAAATTCCAAATCCTATTTTATCACATTAGTCAAGCAAAATGAACTTAAATTATGCTATATAAATTATTTAAATCTTGTTTCCTTCAGTCTGGGGATTCATAATTATAGCAAGCAGGAAGCAGCCATTTTGTGGACAGTGTTTTAAGGCAAGCCTTGTATCATCTCAGAATCTTGTTTGTGCACCAGAATGGGGGACCTGATGTCCATTCCCATGTCCTGGATACACAATTAAACGGTAAAGAGAACGGGGGAATGTGTGGAGAGCAGTGACATCTAGGAAGTGCTGAATGGAAAGTGAAAGTAATTGTCTGCCCCGCCTCTATGCCACTGGCATAGAGGAGGGGCAGACAATATTTGATTGACAGCTGAGATTTTTAAATGAGGTTTACAACAGCTATGAATGCTTTAATAAAAAATAGAAATTGGATTTCATGTTTAATTTGAAAAGGACTTTTATTATACAGATTTTTGTGTCTGAGTGACAGGTCCACTTTAAAGGGAGGGAGGGAGCCCCCGGGAACTGCAGGAGGGTCCTTCATTTTGCCAAAAATTGTATTTGTAGGAGAAAGAGATAAGAATGTTTATATTTTGGTCGTGATGCGTCATGTGACTATTATATCCTTCAGTTCAAACAACAACTTTAACAATTATTATTCTCTTATGTTGATATTGCTCCTGGTATAGTCCAGAAATATTTTTTTTTAAAATAGTCTGATGAAAAAACTGAAATTATAGAAGCTTCTATAAGCCGCAAAGAGGTTGTTTTAATAGCACACTCATGCAGTGTTTTTTAGTAAATGCAGTAAAGCAGACCTTGCATCTGTGAAAGTGCTCAAGCTAAAAAAAAACATTAAATAACTAGAGTTTTGTACATCAAACTCCCTAGGCACTTTTTTAGTTAGCAATTATTATGGCGAGGGATACTGGCAGGATCAGCACCAAGGATAGTACCCATCACACTACATAAACAGAGTCATCAGTATTAACATGATGATGTAGTCCTAAACATTTTTTAAATAGTCTTGTTTCTGTGAATTCACTATTTAATGCTATGAAATAGACAAGAGTAATAATGATGTGACTAAGGAGGTTTCAGTTTTCAGAAAGCCGTGCATACACAGGAGATAGAAGAAAGGAAATCATGCAGATAAGGGATAAGAGAAAGGTTCTAAAAGGAAGTAGATCTTATATAAAGTCCAAAACATGTTGTGAGAATAAACATAGTTTTGCAGTGAGCTCTGCCATTGGCTCTCTCTCAGTTCCTATTGTTATTTGATCTTAAAAGTGAGACTAACTGATCCTTAAGGCCAGGGCATGTAGGGCACTGAGACTGGAAACAGAGATCCTCCTGTGTTGTTTGCGAACCAGATTGAACTCCAGCCAGAGTCAAATCAAGTCCAGTGTGATAGCTTGAAAGACCTCTCAGACCTTTGAATAAACTTTTAACTGTCTGATTTTCCTGCCTGACTTACCAGTAGCAAATTTGGGAAAGACTGTACAATATATCCTTCTTAGGCAGATTTTATACAGTATGTACTGTATCAAGAGCCACTACTACAGGAAGTAAGCACTAAACTGAATTATTTATTGTTGGTCAGCACAAACTATTACAACATTTGTGGGTCTATTTATCAACCTAGAATTTTTCTGGTCCTCATTTAAAAGGCAAAAAATCTGAATTTTTAGAGGAAAAAAAATCTTTAATTTTTCAAGACATTATGCTCCTAAACTGCTAAAATTCCGAATCAGAAATTATTCCAACTGAATCATGTAGAAGTCAATAACAGATGGTCCCTTTAACAATTGGAACAGGTTTTTTTTGCCTTCAAGATTCTCAATAGATTCAGGTTGTTTGTGCTGGTTTTTGTTTGATAATCCGATAAATGAGAGTTTTCAGAGTGACAATTTGAAAAGGTGAATTCAAATTGATGCTCGTTTTTGTCACGTCTTTTTTGACATTGGGGGAGCTTCTAAACATCAGTATTTTAAGGGGCAGATTTATTTATGCTGTGTAAAAAATGGCAACAAAATTTTATAACATATAACATAATTATAAAAACTGCAGTATTTTTTACTAGTGTTTACTTCCACTGGAACTCACAGTACTTACAGAGGTCTGAAGCTGTGTAAAATAAGGTCTTAAATCTGGATTCAGTCAAATTAACCTACACTATACTATGCCAACATAAATTAAAAAGTTACCTTTTGAGTTTGCGTCTTCTAAACAATTATAAAGTAGTCAATATCAAGTCTAAGGATCTGGAATAGAGAAGGACCTGGAATAAAGCCTGTAAGGAAATGGTTGCCATTCTGCAAAGATATCTTTAAGAGCCTGTGCACTTCTGTTACTAGCAAAGTGCCATTAGCGGTTAAAGGGGGGCCTCCTCTCCCAATGTTTTCCCCCCTTCCTTTCTGCGGCATCTGAATACAACAAACAAGCTTCCTCCAGACCGCTGGCACAACAATCCCACAAGGCTGCCACTAAACTAGTCCCTGTCCACTCTTTTCCCTGTCTGACACACAATTCTTAATAAAGACTTAGCGATTTAAAAGTTTAATATGTCTTTGTGGGGTTTTTTTGTTCTACACTAACAATTTTTTTAATTAAGAAAATTGATGTTACTGATCCTTTAAAGGAGAAATCAACCTGTGGGGAAAAACCCCTTACCCCCCACCCCAGGTAGACCTCCCTCCCTCCTCCCCCCAGGCTAACTACCCCCCGGGGGAAGTGCCCCATCCTCCATACTTACCCCTCGGCACAGATTCTTCCAGCGAAGTTCCACGCGTCCATCTTCCAGCTACCCGGTAAGCTGACTGAGAGATCGGAAATTTCCATGTATTTCCACACATGCGCAGTTGTCGCAAACCGGCAAACTGCTCCAACTGCGCATGTGCAGAAATATCGATCTTTACAGAGGAGCAGGAAGATGGACGCGTGGAACTTCACTGGAAGAATCTGCGCCGAGGGGTAATTATGGAGTATGGGGCACTTCCCTGGGGGGGGGGTAGTTAGCATGGGTGGAGGAGGGAGGGAGGTTTACCTGGAGTGGGGGTATGGGTTTTTTTTCCCCACAGGTTGATTTCTTCTTTAAGCATGGCACAGAACAGCATATGAAGCAGGTTGCTAAGGCAACCCTGGAATTACTAGCAGGTCCAAGCTAATGGCAATTCCAGCATTCCCTTGCATCAGTGTGTGTATATAGAGGTACATGCCATTAGCTTTTAATTTATTAACCCTAACACTAACTATTTGCAAACTTTTTGCCATTGTAGATATTCCTAACAATTAGTTATCTCATATTGTTTTTCTCTGATAATTTTGACCCCAGTTTGGTAGCTCTTCTGTCTCTCTACATTATTTAAGTCCTTGACATGATATCTGCTTTCATTGTAAAATAGTTATAAGGCTCTACATCCATAAAAATAACAAGTACATCTTGATGTCAGAGACAAATTGCTATATCTGTAAAATTAGCCAATGTGTATCTAATATAGTGTTATACAAAGAGCTGTGCTTTACATATAACATGGCTGAGTGAGTGTTATTGAGTGTATTGACGACTTGTATGACAATTCAAGTTTATGAATAAAACCAATCAATTAAAGAAGCCACATCGAAATTTTAATTAAGATGTTTATACATTAAGTACCAATTTGTACCTTTCATGGTTTAAGTGAGTAGAAGGCAGATCATTTGCTAATTTATTCCTACTATACGAACAAACAGATTAATCATAATTCAGCTGTTGCTCAGCATTTTCCAGAGAAAAATCCAGCATTAAATAGGATCTTACAACTGTTTAATTGTTTGAGTAAGGAGGAGATATGTTATAGTGAAGCAGCAATACATTAATCTTAGAGAGCAATGAATGTTCCAACCAAATGGAGCTGTATCATTCTATTTAAAGGAAAATATAGTCAAATTATCCTCAAAGCAGTGGTGTAACTATATAACTGGACCCCACAGCAAATTATTTTTCAGGCCCCCAAAATGTCTAGAGATTGACCTGTTCTACCAATATTTATTGAAATCATATAGGAATTAGGGCCTCATGGCACTCCTATACCTCCTGGGCCCCCCTGAAGCCACAGGGTCTGGTTCCTGCCTCAAAGGTGGTGATTGTTTGGCTTTACCAGAAGTACTGCTAAGCAGATGCAACCCTCCAGGTTTATATTATAACAATGGGGCTAGTAAGTATATGTATAAATGGTATATACAAAGTATATACTTTTTACAGGCAGCTGTAAATATAATTTATTATCAATAAATTGAATATTGTATAGGGTGTACTTAGAACCCTGGATTGCATGGTGTCTAGTCATTGCAACTTTTTGTTTTTTAATGTGGCCTTTGATGGTTTCTCTACTGCAACCTCATTAGCCAGTCATTCAGTAATCAAAGGCTGATATAAACCTGCCTTTTCCTAGTTTGCATGTTTGGTTATAGACCTGCCTCTGTGGATCTGTTCCTATGTAACTGACCTGGCTTGTTCATCTGATTTTCCTATTTATCTGACTTAACTTTGAAATATTCTTGTCTGCCATCTGATCTTTGGCCTAATCCTGGATCCTTATCATCTTCTGACTGCCCTGATCCCTGGCCTGTCTTTGACTTCACTGATTGATGGATGTCTAGAGACCACAGCCTGCCTATAGGCTTGTCTAACATTCCTCTGACTCCTCCATCAACCTGAAATGCAGCTGTATTTGTAGCAAGATGCATTCCTTTTCAGAGAATCTGAGTCACCAAGCTTTACATGAATTTTACAGCCTTTGGCCTTATAACTATGATTAAGGCTCAAGGAAGAAAAGAAAGTGTCTATTTTATAAAAACTGCCTTTGACCACAACGAAAGTTCAGGGCTCTCTTATTACTTGGTTTCTACACTCACTCCTATTATTGCTGTGATAACTGAACTGCACATTTATTTCTAATTTGAACAGTTTAACAAAAGGATTAATGACACTGACAAAGTGGGCTTTTTTGGATAAGAACATACTTATTTATTTCAGTAGGGGCTACATTTTCTTCAACCTGCGTTAAAGTTATACTGACTTCTTGAAATCTAAATGACTTCCTCTCCAAACCTAGGATACAGTGTCAGATTCAGGTGCAAATTTAGCTGTAGATCTGTTAATATATCAGCATTTAATTATTATTCAGCTAAACATTTTAGTCTGACTTTCAGGCTGCTGTTTACCATTCTCGCTGCTTTGGGAAGCCCAGTACTGCCATTTTAAAAATTCTTTACTGCAAATTACACAATGTTGACTAACAATGCAAGGGCAAACCAAGAATGTGACAACAGCATCCATACTCTTTCATTACCCTTTGAATAAAATGTTAAATTTAATTTTCTCTGTAGGGTTAGCACAGGCCCCCCAGGCTATACAGGTTGCAAAAATCTGCATTAAAACCCCTGAAATTTCACAAGTACTTTTAAGTAAAATAAGAAACAGTCGATAAGCATTGCAGCGTAGAATTGCTTTCTTATCTTCCACTAACACCCGCACACAGGCCCCCCTCTTGTATATTAAGTATTCTATATATCCTACAACAGTCTTGCATTTGCATTGATTTAAAAGCTTTCTTGTGATTTTTGGAAGGTACAAATGAAAGGTTCAGCTGCAAGTATTTAATTCAATATCTTCCAGTACAACCAAAAGTAAGCATTTGTGTCTTCATGCTCTAAATATAGTTCCTTCTGCAGTTATGTTTCCTTTTCTGAATACTTGATCAAACATGGTAACAAGGAAATGTTGAGAAAATGGCCCACATATAATATTAGTAAATATTGCAGTGAGTAGAGCATATTACTGTATCTGATGAGCACAATACAAGAGAATAATATGACTCTAGACTTCTGCACTGCTACTGCACTGCTACTGTAACAAAATTATGTCAAGATTCCTCTTCCATCTGAAACTACAACAAGAGGTAAAGTTAAAGTGAATCAATAAGGGCATTAACAGCAAAAATTAATTGTAGGAAGCAGTGCACATTGATTCCTGTTATAAAATATGATGATTCTGGAACAGGCCACTTAAGAATATTAGACATAGTACAAATAATATAATCAAACATTTACCATACCCTGCCTAAATTATTGAAATATGCCTCCAAAAATAAGCTACTTTCCCCCAAATTCATCTCTATAGAAATGTTTACACCCCAAGTAGGGTTTCTACCTAAATCACTATTTTTTATAAATAAAACTCATCAACAAAGCCTTGATGTGCAGGTGGTGTTTAATTTCCATCTGTGTTTAAAGGGTTCAGATGCCAAGAGGCTTTAGATATTCCTTTAATCCATGCTAATCAACTTTCTATAACAAAGTACCTAAATGAAATATCCCAGAGGGCTGGATTGTATTTATATAGAGCAATTCTGTAATTACACCAGAATTTGTCTGTTTTTGGAGCTCATGCTAAAAAATTGCTGTTGGCTTTATATTTTATACAGAACACAGGCAGAGGATATAGCTCACAGTGACATCATGTTAATTATGATATTGAAACATTAAGGGGCCAAATCTCACGTACCCCAAAAGATTTCTCAAAACTCTCAAAAAGTCCAATATGTTTATTTAAGAAGTAGAGTTTGGCTTAAGATATACATAGAGATGAGCCAAACCAGGATAGTTTGAATGTTTGCTACTTGAGCCAAGAAAACATTTAGTGGGGTCAACAGTCCAGAGTCCAATGTAGAAACCCATCAATACTGGACAGATCAATATCTGATTAAGGCCAGATTGATTCTATGGGGCTTATTTACGAAAATCCCAAAATGTTCTCATTATTTAATAAAACCACTTCAAACAAACTCACATCCACATTTTAATCTTATTTATCAATAAATTACATTGAAAAATTCTGGTGCAGGAAAAGACTTAAAATAATGAGAAATCCGAATCGTATTATTTTTTTTTCAGATTTGACGCCTTAAAACTATGACTTTTTCTGTTTATCACCCAAAAACTATTTTTGTACGAAACCCAGAGCAGATTACGATATCTTCCAATTGTAAATGGGACATCTGCCATTGACTTCGACATGAACTCGGCAACTTTGAGATGGAGTACATTTTTATTGTGATTTTTAGCAGCCTCGGGGTTTAATAAATCACAAAAAATTCTAGTTTTTTTTTTTCCATGAAAAAATTGTGTTTTCCCCTTTAAAACGCCAACCAGAAAAAAATCAGACTGTAATAAATAACCCCCTATGACTTTGGATTCTGACATCTATTATCCTTTACTTTTTTTGTTACTTTTGTTACTTTTTTACTGTATACAGCAGATAGAGAAACTTTTGGTTTGACATTAAATGAAGGCCATGGAACTCTAGAGCACAACAGGCCACAACATTGCTTTAGTTGAAAAGGTGGTACAGTAATCTGTTGTAACAGTCTGTTTATTGGGAATCTTGTGTGGAAGCGGTGTTGCCTAGCTCTTCTGTGAAAAAGGGGAATCGCCTACACCACCCTTTTTTTGGGCCCCCAGGGCTTTCTGTTGCAGAGCTAACAGGGAACCTGCACACTTTAGAGTTAATACCAAAGTGGAAAAAAGTACAGACAAGGATCAGGCAAAAACATAGTTAAGGATATGCTAAGGGCAAACAGCAATAATTGCGGTCAGGAACAGGCAAGGGTCAAAACTAGATCATAAATACTATAACAAGGCTTGAACAGGATATAGACAACAGAAGCAAGCTTGGACAGTAAATAGAGCAGGAACACCATTTTTAAATGTAAATGGACACCAAAGGGGTCAAGGCTCCATGACGGGACATCACAGCATCAAGCATGCACTGGCATGAAATGTAAGAGGACATGAGCTATAATAAGCTATCTCGACTGTATTTTAATTTTATGATAGTTTCCATTTACATTTTTGTGTTCATGATAGCTGCAAAAATATATTTTTGTAGTTAACCTCTGATACAATCTTTTAAAAGACGACCATCCCCACATCTGCTGCACAAAAGCCTTTATAAAGACTAAAAAGCACTGACTAAACTAGGCCTTTTTTCTTGTTCATAGTTGTACGTATAACATAAATAAATCCCTGTTTCTTCTTTGACTAGCTATGTTTTAATTTGTAGTTATTTTTTCTCACACTGCTACAAGACATTACATGCCCTGACCTATTGACATAGCAGTTATTAAAGAGGAAAACATGCATCTTTTTTCTGTCTCCTAACCACATGAATTGTCCAGGGAGATTTTGAATGAAACACTGATACTATCAAGCAGAAAGGAAATATGTGTTGTGTATTATAGGAAGAAATTGTGTCAAAGGCAAATGATAGGCAGTCACAGCATCCCTTGCACTCTACAGCACTCTCTGCCTTCTGCACCGCTCGAGTGGAGGACTGTCACCAGCGTTTTCACTTACCCTTTCATAAATTACCCCTTATAAGAAGAATTGATTTCAAAATTTCTAATAAAAAATCAAAGATTTATTCCGTCTATTTATTGTTTATTTAAGCTACAGATATATTGATAGAAAACATTGACCAAGTGCCATTTTCTCTCCTTTGGCACCATAAAACTATATAATAGAAACTGCTTTCTTTACAATTCACATATCTGGACCTAAGTATGATTTCACTGATTCAATAATTTTAACCTATGTATTAAAGTTTATTTTCTTTAAAAAATAGCACTCCAAGCACAAACCCCTGTTGTGCAGGTAACAAAAATCAGCTTGGTTCACAATGGCAGTGGCGCAAAGGAAGATTAGTCCCCTGCGTTTTTTTAAAAGCAAGTTTTATTGACATATCGTTTCCTTTGTCTTACATAGTAACATAGTAACATAGTAAGTAAGGTTGAAAAAAGACACATGTCCATCGAGTTTAACCTTTTTTTTTTTTTTTTTTGTTTATTAACTACCTATCTGCCAGTTGATCCAGAAGAAGGCAAAAAACCCATCTGAAGCCTCTCCAATTTGCCTTAGAGGGGGAAAAATTCCTTCCTGACTCCAAAATGGCAATCGGACTAGTTATGGGAAATAGCTCATAGTCCAAGTTGATCCAGGGACTAGATCAACTTGGACTATGAGCTATTTCCCATAACCCTGTATTCCCTTACTTGCTAAAAAGCCATCCAACCCCTTCTTAAAGCTATCTAATGTATCAGCCTGTACAACTGATTCAGGGAGAGAATTCCACATCTTCACAGCTCTCACTGTAAAAAACCCCTTCCGAATATTTAGGCGGAACCTCTTTTCTTCTAATCGGAATGGATGACCTCGTGTCAGCTGGAAAGACCTACTGGTAAATAAAGCATTAGAGAGATTGTTATATGATCCCCTTATATATTTATACATAGTCATCATATCACCCCTTAAGCACCTCTTCTCCAGCGTGAACATCCCCAATTTGGCGAGTCTTTCCTAAGATTTTCAATACCTTTTACCAGCTTAGTTGCCCTTCTCTGTACCCTCTCTAATACAATAATGTCCTGTTTGAGTGATGGAGACCAAAACTGTACGGCATATTCTAGATGGGGCCTTACAAGTGCTCTATACAGTGGAAGAATGACCCCCTCCTCCCGTGACTCTATGCCCCTTTTAATACAGCTCAAGACCTTATTTGCCCTTGATGCTGCTGACTGGCATTGCTTGCTACAGCCAAGTTTATCATCTACAAGGACTCCAAGGTCCTTTTCCATAATGGATTTGCCTAGTGCAGTCCCATTAAGGGTATAAGTGGCTTGGATATTTTTACATCCCAGGTGCATGACGTTACATTTATCAACATTGAATCTCATTTGCCACTTAGCTGCCCAGATTGCCAGTTTGTCAAGATCCTGTTGCAAGGATGCCACATCCTGGATGGAATTAATTGGGCTGGATAATTTTGTGTCATCTGCAAACACTGATACATTACTTACAACACCCTCCCCTAAGTCATTAATGAACAAGTTAAATAAAAGTGGACCCAATACTGAGCCCTGGGGGACCCCACTAAGAACCTTACTCCAAGTAGAGAATGTCCCATTAACAACCACCCTCTGTACCCGATCCTGTAGCCAGTTTCCTATCCATGTGCAAACGACTTCATTAAGCCCAACAGACCTTAGTTTAGAAAGCAGTCGTTTGTGGGGCACAGTATCAAACGCTTTGGCAAAATCCAAATAGATCACATCTACTGCCCCCCCACTATCCAGAATCTTACTTACCACATCATAAAATGCAATCAAATTCGTCTGACATGACCTATCCTTCATAAAGCCATGCTGATTGTTGCTCATAATGCCATTCATTAGGACAAAATTTTGAATGTGATCCCTTAACAAGCCTTCAAATAATTTGCCCACCACAGATGTCAAGCTTACTGGCCTATAATTGCCAGGCTGAGATCGTAATCCCTTTTTAAATATTGGAATAACATCAGCTTTTCTCCAATCCATAGGCACCATACCAGATGACAGTGAATCTGAGAAAATCAGACAATAATGCGAATCGTGAGCGCCAAAACATATGAAGCCACTTTGAATTACATGTCATCCCAAAGCGCTCAGCGATCCTTTTATGAGCTATTTAACTGAAATAGCATTACCACTGACAAGTATGGAAATCTATCAAAGCAAAACACACTGGGAGATTAGTAGCCGCGATAGTATGCAAATCTCAGGTAATGACGTCAACTTCATTTCCTGGGCCGTAATTTTTAACTGTTTTGTCCCTTGTGAGTGGCAAAATTAGTGTGTTGCACTATGGGAAGTAAATCATTTGGAAGCAGAAATCTCTTGAAATCAAAAAGACGAACAGCTTGTCGCCAAAACGCTCTTTTAAAAAATTGCAGCAACTAATCTTCCCATGTGCCACTGCCCTAAAGGCAAGTACTGCATATGTATTTTTTTATAGTAAGAAAAAATGTCTTTTGATGCCAATGTTATTAACAAGGAAGAGATAGAAAAGAAGTCTGCCATTTTCCAGTAAAATCATAAGCAAATTAGTATTATACAATAAAAGGTATGCATGATATGAGATCCTAAGATTTAACTTACTTTTAGGGTCTTGGAATAAAAGAAGCAACTGTGACAACTGTATTAATCATCTCATCTCTCCCCCCTCTAAATAGTGCAGGGAATGTGAGAGATGAATGAGCAAATGATGGGAAGGGAAATGGGAGGCTCAATGAACCAGAGTGTAAATTGTTCAGTTTTTACTACAGTTGTGACCCAAATGTGGACTAATCATCCAGTATTTGTATTTACAATGTATTTGTTTAGTATTGCCTCCACAATAGATCCAGATCAAGCAATAACAAATTAGTTAGTTAGGCAAAAATGTAATGTATAAAGGCTGGAGTGACTGGATGTCTAACATAATAGCCAGAACACTACTTCTTGCTTTGCAGCTCTCTTGCTTTCCACCGACTGGTTACCAATCAAGCAGTAACCAATCAGTGACTTGAGGGGGGACACATGGGTCATAACTGTTGCTTTTGAATCTGAACTGAATGCTGAGGAACAATTGCAAACTCACTGAACAGTTATGTCCCATGTGGCCCGATTTAAAGTCTCTGACTAACTCAGAGTTATAGAGCTGATAAGCAGGAGTAGGGATGTAGCGAACTGCCGATTTGGTGTTCGCGAACGCCGTTTGCGAACACCGGCAAAAAATGCGAACGTTCGCGAACAGTTCGCGAACTTCGAACACCCGCTAAAATCGTTCGATTCGAACGATCGAAGGATTTTAATCGTTCGATCGAAGGATTTTCATTCGAATCGAACGATCGAAGCCATTCGATCGAATGCTTTTCATTCAATCGAATGCTTACAATCGTTCGAACGAATGGAAATCGTTCGATTTTTAGTGGTCGAAGGAATTCCAATGGTCGAATGGTCGAACGATCGAACGCGAACTCAAAATGCGAACGTTCCCAAACGTTCGCGAACATTCGGCGGACGCGAACGGTCGAAGTTTGCGCGAACTAGTTCGCGGTCGAACAGTTTGCTACATCCCTAAGCAGGAGGTAGTGTTCTGGCTATTATGTTACACCTCCAGTCACTCCAGCCTTTAAACGTTATATTTTTGCCTAACTAACTATATTAGACACATTTTTTATTTTGCAACCAACCAATTCTTCAGCTTTTTGTAAGCAGCAGTTGGGGCAGTTTAAATAGAGCCATATGATTTCACAGGTATCTCTCTAGAACATACAGTATGTGAAAAGTTATATAATTACAAAAGCCATATCTGTTTGCAGTCTCTTGCATCGACTGTGATTTGGGAATGAAGTGAAAAAATTGGGTCAAGTTGTTGCAGAGTTTTCAGATAAATCTTACAAATACATTAAGTACATTTTGGCTTTGTGGTGCATAAGCTTATATAAAGATGTGATATATAGGAAAGAGCTTTTAGTGATGGCTTTAATATAAAACATTAAGTGGGTTATTTATGAAAATTTTTAAATAAAAAAAGTCTTACCAAACTAAAATGCACGATTTGCCCTGATTTATCAATAAAAAAAACTCAAAAAAGTCAAATTGGGAAAAAACTCAACTTTTTAGAATTGTCGCATGAAAAACCCAAATGTTTTGAGTTTGAAGCCCAAAAACCACGAAAAAAATGTTTTTACAGATAACCCCGAAAACTCAGAATGTTTTGTAAGGATTAAAACATCTTCAAATGGTTAAGGGGACATTAACCATTGACTTTTCATGAATTCAGCAGGTTTCAGATGGAGTATTTTCAGCTTTG
Source organism: Xenopus laevis (assembly GCF_017654675.1). NCBI lineage: Eukaryota > Metazoa > Chordata > Amphibia > Anura > Pipidae > Xenopus > Xenopus laevis. The sequence continues at coordinate 77,469,051 of NC_054374.1, forward strand.
GGGCATAATAAATCGCAAAAAAAATAGTCTTTTTTACTTCACCTTTGGTTTTTGGTGTCAAGACGGACACCACGAAAAAATTGTGACTTCATAAATAACTCCTTTGCTCAGGTATGCTATGATTCATTTAGTGCAGGTCTTCATTTTAAACTTCATATTTTTCTGTGTCTTGTTTGATAACTCACTATACTCTTATAAGTTAATTCCAGCAGCAGGCTTGAGTTTATTTGGGGTGCAAAGTAAAATCACAGCAATCACTTTACGGCCCACTCTAAACATTTCCCAAGATCTTCCGAGACCATCTCTGGAACAGATGGGCACCTTATTAAAACTTGTAAAAGAAAAGCTAAACCAATTTAGAAAAGCGTTATGATTTGCATCTTTTAAAACCATCGGTAAACTGCTCTCGGAGATGCCATCATTCCAGAGGAACATTTGGCAGTTGTAAGGGCCATCTGGGACCTGTAAAAGTTCTGTTCACTTCCCCCATACCCACTGAATAGTCATAAGATTATAGTTTGATCACCATCAATAACTTTTTAGGCTGTATGGGAAAGAATGAATTCAGTAAACAATGATAATGCTTCAGCAGCTGGTTGGATTTTGACGTAGATATCCATATTTATATCATAATACTAATAATAATAATAACTTGATGACCACCCTGTGAATTGCTAAATCATTTACAGGTCCCTGGGGAATGTTTTTAGTGCTAGTCATTAATGTTTAGAGAAAGAGAATCATCTGAGTATAGCATCAATACAAATTAATTCATAAGTGGATCAGACTCCCTATAGTATTCTTGCTGCCCTCCATAAGCATGGGCTGGTTCCCTAAAACCTTTGTGGTAATTCCATAACCCAAATTACACATTCTTACAACCAGTAGGGATGTAGCGAACGTCGGAAAAAAAGTTCGCGAACATATTCGCGAACTTGCGCAAAAATGCGAGCGGTTCGCGAACGGTTCGCGAACCCCATAGACTTCAATGGGAAGGCGAACTTTAACATCTAGAAAAGACATTTCTGGCCAGAAAAATGATTTTAAAGTTGTTTAAAGGGTGCAACGACCTGGACAGTGGCATGCCAGAGGGGGATCAAGGGCAAAAATGTATCTGAAAAATCTGCCTGTGTGTGCTTGGAAGAGATAGTGTAGGGGGAGAGCTGTTAGTGATTTCAGGGACAGATGATAGTAAGTTTGCTGGCTAGTAATCTGCTTGATACTGCTCTGTATTGGAGGGACAGAAGTCTGCAGGGATTTGAGGGACATTTTAGCTTAGGTAGCTTTGCTGGCTAGTAATCTACTGTTCTCTTTAAACAACTGCCATACGTTGACCTTGTAGGCATTGTTTGCCCAGTTTTTTTGGACGCAGCCACTGAAGCACAGTTGCCAGAAAAAATATGCCATATAAATGCTGAAAATAGTCATTTTTCGCCATACGTTGACCTTGTAGACATTGTTTGCCCAGTTTTTTTGGACGCAGCCACTGAAGCACAGTTGCCAGAAAAAATATGCCATATAAATGCTGAAAATAGTAATTTTTCGCCATACGTTGACCTTGTAGACATTGTTTGCCCAGTTTTTTTGGTTGCAGCCACTGAAGCACAGTTGCCAGAAAAAATATGTCACGTAAATGCTGAAAATAGTCATTTTTTGCCATATACGTTGAGTCAACGTATGGCAAAAAATGACTATTTTCAGCATTTATATGGCATATTTTTTCTGGCCTCTGTGCTTCAGTGGCTGTGGCCAAAAAAACTGGGCAAACAATGCCTACAAGGTCAACGTCGTTGACCTTGTAGGCATTGTTTGCCCAGTTTTTTTGGCCACAGCCACTGAAGCACAGAGGCCAGAAAAAATATGCCATATAAATGCTGAAAATAGTCATTTTTTTGGTCGCAGCCACTGAAGCACAGTTGCCAGAAAAATTATGCCATATAAATGCTGAAAATATAAATTTTTTTGGTTGCAGCCACTGAAGCACAGAGGCCAGAAAAATTATGCCATATAAATGCAGAAAATATGCATTTTTTTGGTTGCAGCCACTGAAGCACAGAGGCCAGAAAAAATTAAACCAGTAGGGTTTGCACCCTAGTTTGTAACGGTGGCGGAGGGAGGAGGAGGACGCTAAAGGACAGCTGTGTGTGGAGTCATGAGGCTTGAAGAGAAGGACAGCTGCATAGAAGTCAGAACAAGTCTTCCGGCGTGCAGTAACCCTCCGAGATCCACCCCTCATTCATTTTAATAAAGGTCAGGTAATCGACACTTTTGTGACCTAGGCGAGTTCTCTTCTCAGTTACAATCCCTCCTGCTGCACTGAAGGTCCTTTCTGAGAGCACACTTGAGGCTGGGCAAGACAAGAGGTTCATGGCAAATTGTGACAGCTCTGGCCACAGATCAAGCCTGCGCACCCAGTAGTCCAGGGGTTCATCGCTCCTCAGAGTGTCGATATCTGCAGTTAATGCCAGGTAGTCCGCTACCTGCCGGTCGAGGCGTTCTTTGAGGGTGGATCCAGAAGGGTTGTGGCGCTGCCTTGGACAGAAAAACATTTGCATGTCTGACGTTACAGACTGGCCAAAGGGCTTTGTCCTTGCAGGTGTGCTCGTGGCAGGATTACTGGCACCTCTGCCCCTGGAATGTTGATGAGTTCCTGAAGTGACATCACCCTTAAAAGCATTGTACAACATGTTTTGCAGGCTGGTTTGTAAATGCCGCATCTTTTCGGACTTGTGGTATGTTGGTAACATTTCTGACACTTTATGCTTGTACCGAGGGTCTAGTAGCGTTGCGACCCAGTACAGGTCCTTCTCCTTAAGCCTCTTGATACGGGGGTCCTTCAACAGGCATGACAGCATGAAAGACCCCATTCTCACAAGGTTGGATGCAGAGCTATCCATCTCCGCTTCCTCATTATCAAGGACTGCATCATCCACGGTCTCCTCCCCCCAGCCACGTACAAGACCAGGGGTCCCCAAAAGGTCACCACTAGCCCCCTGGGAAGCCTGCTCCTGTTGGTCCTCCTCCTCCTCCTCCACAAAGCCACCTTCCTCCTCTGACTCCACTTCTGGCACCTCTCCCTGCGTTGCAGCAGGTGCCTGGGTTCGTTCTGGTGATTCCGACCAGAAATCGTGCGCTTCCAGCTCCTCGTCACGCTGGTCTACAGCCTCATCTGTCACTCGTCGCACGGCACGCTCCAGGAAGAAAGCGAAGGGTATTAGGTCGCTGATGGTGCCTTCGGTGCGACTGACCATATTTGTCACCTCTTCAAAAGGTCGCATGAGCCTGCAGGCATCGCGCATAAGCACCCAGTAACGGGGGAAAAAAATCCCCAGCTGTGCAGATCCAGTCCTACCACCCAGTTCAAAAAGGTACTCGTTGACGGCCCTTTGTTGTTGCAGCAGACGTTCCAACATAAGGAGCGTTGAATTCCAGCGAGTCTGGCTGTCAGAAATCAAACGCCTGACTGGCATGTTGTAGCGCTGCTGAATGTCAGCAAGGCGTGCCATGGCTGTGTAGGAACGTCTGAAATGGGCCGACACCTTTCTGGACTGGGTGAGAACGTCCTGGAATCCTGGGTACTTGGAGACAAAACGTTGGACTATTAAATTTAACACATGTGCCATGCAGGGCACATGTGTTAAATTGCCTAGTCTCAACGCTGCCAACAGATTGCTTCCATTGTCACACACCACTTTTCCGATCTGCAGTTGGTGTGGGGTCAGCCACCGATCGGCCTGTGACTGCAGAGATGACAGGAGTACAGATCCGGTATGGTTTTTGCTTTCCAGGCACGTCATCCCCAAGACAGCGTGACAACGGCGTACCTGGCACGTCGAATAGCCTAGGGGGAGCTGGGGGTGCACAGGTGTGGAGGAGGAGAAGGAGGACCCAGCAGCAGAGTAAGAAGAAGAAGAAGACGAGGTAGAGAGCGATGGAGGAGTAGAGGTGGTGGCAGAACCGCGTGCAATCCGTGGCGGTGACACCAACTCCACTGTTGTTGTTGAGCTACCCATTCCCTGCTTCCCAGCCATTACCAAGTTCACCCAGTGGGCAGTGTAGGTGACATACCTGCCCTGACCATGCTTGGAGGACCATGCGTCAGTAGTCATATGGACCTTTGGCCCAACACTAAGTGACAGAGATGCGGTAACTTGGCTCTGCACATGTTGGTACAGGTGTGGTATTCCCTTTTTAGAAAAAAAATTGCGGCTGGGTACCTTCCACTGCGGTGTCCCAATTGCTACAAATTTGCGGAAGGCCTCAGAGTCCACCAGCTGGTATGGTAAAAGCTGGCGGGCTAAGAGTGCAGACAAGCCAGCTGTCAGACGCCGGGCAAGGGGGTGACAGTCAGACATTGGCTTCTTACGCTCAAACATGGCCTTCACAGAAACTTGGCTGGTGGCAGATGACTGGGAATGGGAACAGGTGGTCAAGGTGGAAGGCGGAGTGGAGGGTGGTTCAGACGGGTCAAGGAGAGCAGAGGTAGAGCAGTAAGATGCTGGACCAGAAGGAGTGTGGCTTTTAGTTTGCCTGTTGCCTTTGAGGTGTTGCTCCCAAAGTGCTTTGTGCTTGCCGCTCATGTGCCTTCGCATAGAAGTTGTACCTATGTGGCTGTTGGGCTTACCAAGGCTCAGTTTCTGACTGCACTCATTGCAAATTACAATGCTTTTGTCAGAGGCACACACATTAAAAAAATCCCACACTGCTGACTTTTTGGAAGTGTGCGATCTGGCGGTAACAGTAGAAGTTGGCGGAGTTGGCGGTATTGGCGGCAATGGCGGGTGCGTTGGCCGGCTGAACACAGGTGCCGATACATGTTGTTGCCCTACTGATCCCTGCGGGCTGTCCTCCCTGCTTCTTCTAAGTCTTATTCTCCTACTGCCTCTCTGACTCTCCGTCTCTCCATCTGAACTACCCTCCTCTTGCTCTCTTCTACTAGGCACCCACAAAACATCAATCTCCTCATCATCATTCTCCTCAGATGCATCAATTTCTTCTGACACATCACAGAAGGAAGCAGCAGCGGGGACCTCCTCCTCATCACTCATTATGTCCATCTCTATCGTGTTCTCTGCCAGAATTAAATCTGGTGTAAGGTCCTCATCTCCTTCATCTTCTTCTGGCAATAATGGTTGCGCATTACTCAGTTCAAGAAACTCATTGGAAAATAACTCCTCTGACCCCAGTGAAGAAGGGGCACCGGTGGTGGAGGAAGTGTTACGTGGGGTGGCCATAGCAGTGGAGGATGAGGAGGATGTTGTGGTAAAGTTAGAAACGGTAGAGGATGGGGTGTGCTGTGTAAGCCAGTCAACTACCTCTTCAGCATTTTGGGAGTTCAGGGTCATTGGCTTTTTAAAACTGGGCAATTTGCTAGGGCCACAGGATTGCATAGCAGCACGGCCCCTAGCACGGCCTCTGCGTGGCGGCCTGCCTTTGCCTGGCATTATTTTTAAAAAAACAACAACAACAACAAAAACTCAGTTGGTTTTTCTGGAAACGATAATACACACAGCTAGATGGCGGGTTGAAGAAAACACTGTGCAAATAATGCCTACAAAGTCAACGTATACACTACTACAGCGGTGGATACGGATTACGTAAAATATATGAATGCTGCTTGAAAAAAAGTAACTCAAGTGGTTTTTCTAGAGACGATAATATTATCAATATTTAGACAAAATGTGAACAAGGTCACACAGCTCGATGGCGGGTTGAAGAAAACAGTGTGCAAATAATGCCTACAAGGTCAACGTATACACTACTACAGCGGTGGATACGGATTACGTAAAATATATGAATGCTGCTTGAAAAAAAGTAACTCAAGTGGTTTTTCTAGAGACGATAATATTATCAATATTTAGACAAAATGTGAACAAGCTCACACAGCTCGATGGCGGGTTGAAGAAAACAGTGTGCAAATAATGCCTACAAGGCCAACGTATACACTACTACAGCGGTGGATACGGATTACGTAAAATATATGAATGCTGCTTGAAAAAAAGTAACTCAAGTGGTTTTTCTAGAGACGATAATATTATCAATATTTAGACAAAATGTGAACAAGCTCACACAGCTCGATGGCGGGTTGAAGAAAACAGTGTGCAAATAATGCCTACAAGGCCAACGTATACACTACTACAGCGGTGGATACGGATTACGTAAAATATATGAATGCTGCTTGAAAAAAGTGACTCCGGTGTTTTTTCTGGAGACGGTAATATTATGGATATTTAGACAGAATGGGAACAAGGTCACACAGCTCGATGGCGGGTTGAAGAAAACAGTGTGCAAATAATGCCTACAAGGCCAACGTATACACTACTACAGCGGTGGATACGGATTACGTAAAATATATGAATGCTGCTTGAAAAAAGTGACTCCGGTGTTTTTTCTGGAGACGGTAATATTATGGATATTTAGACAGAATGGGAACAAGGTCACACAGCTCGATGGCGGGTTGAAGAAAACAGTGTGCAAATAATGCCTACAAGGCCAACGTATACACTACTACAGCGGTGGATACGGATTACGTAAAATATATGAATGCTGCTTGAAAAAAGTGACTCCGGTGTTTTTTCTGGAGACGGTAATATTATGGATATTTAGACAGAATGGGAACAAGGTCACACAGCTCGATGGCGGGTTGAAGAAAACAGTGTGCAAATAATGCCTACAAGGCCAACGTATACACTACTACAGCGGTGGATACGGATTACGTAAAATATATGAATGCTGCTTGAAAAAAGTGACTCCGGTGTTTTTTCTGGAGACGGTAATATTATGGATATTTAGACAGAATGGGAACAAGGTCACACAGCTCGATGGCGGGTTGAAGAAAACAGTGTGCAAATAATGCCTACAGGGCAAATAATGCCTAAAAGGTCAACTTATACACTACTACAGCGGTAGTAAAATAAAAAAAAGTAAAATAAAAAAAAATGAATATTAAAAAAAAATAATTAAAGTTGGTGCTGCTGAACTACTAGGAGCAGCAGATTAGCACACCAGTCCCACTCCCCAACACTGCTAGACTAATAGCACTGGGCTCTTATAGTAGTAGTAGTAGTAGTAGTAGTAAAACAACAAAAAAATAAATAAAAGCAGTCCTTACAAGGACTACTGTTATTGCAGCAGTCAGCAGATGAGATCAGAAGCAGGACAGCTGCCCACTGCAGCTACATACAGAGCACTGCAGTAGAAGGTAGATTACTAGCCAGCAAAGCTACCTAAGCTAAAATGTCCCTCAAACCCCTGCAGACTTCTGTCCCTCCAATAACAGAGCAGTATCAAAACGATTACTAGCCAGCAAACTTTCAACTGTCCCTGAAATCACTAACAGGCAGCAGCTCTCTCCCTACACTATCTCTTCAGCACACACAGGCAGAGTGAAAAAACGCTGCAGGGCTTCGGTTTTTATAGGGAAGGGGAGTGGTCCAGGGGAGAGCTTCCTGATTGGCTGCCATGTACCTGCTGGTCTGGGGTGAGAGGGCAAAAAAAAGCGCCAACAATGGCGAACCCAAAATGGCGAACGTCGCGCGACGTTCGCGAACTTCCGGCGAGCGCGAACACCCGATGTTCGCGCGAACAAGTTCGCCGGCGAACAGTTCGCGACATCTCTAACAACCAGCCGAGAGGCATTTTGCTTGTTTATGAGGCCAGGGAATAGTTTTCACATCCCCAAGTGACATGATCTGTAAACACCCCCTGATTATATGCACTGGGTATAAGAAGCAGAACGCTTACTTTAGTGTGCAAGCATTAAAAACGGATCAACTACAAGCAGATGCAGTCTCAACCAGAGCCACTGCATACATGGTCAGCTAGTTAAGTAACAAAAACAATACATCACAGAATGGCACACTTTGAGGAATATTGCTCATTTTCTTAATGTAAATATGTAATTCCCTCCTTAGTGGAGAGAGTGTAAAGGGGTTAATAGCACAAACTGTGGAATCTGCAGTGACCTTTAGGGGCCGATTCACCAAGGGTTGAATATCAAGGGTTAATTAACCCTCGATATTCGACTGGGAATTAAAATCCTTCGACTTCGAATATCGAAGTCGAAGGATTTTAGCGCAAATAGTTCGATCGAAGGAATAATCCTTCGATCGAACGATTAAATCCTTCGAATCAAAGGATTTTAATCCAACGATCGAAGGATCGAAGGATTATCCTTCGACCAAAAAAACTTAGGCAAGCCTATGGGTACCTTCCTCATAGGCTAACATTGAGTTAGGTAGGTTTTAGATGGCGAACTAGGGGGTCGAATTTTTTTCTTAAAGAGACAGTACTTCGACTATCGAATAGTCGAATGATTTTTAGTTCGAATCCTTCGATTCGAAGTCGAAGGTCGAAGTAGGCCATTTGATGGTCGAAGTAGCCCAAAAAACACTTCAAAATTCGAAGTTTTTTTACTTCGAATCCTTCACTTGAAGTTAGTGAATCGGCCCCTTAGTGCGTTATAGTGTGTAGCTTTTTTGGATCATTACAGTTACATGATAGTAAAAAAGCCTATCAATACACCTACTACTCCCATGTGTAATTGTTCTGGTCTATAAAGCAGTAGTATTTAATAGTTACCTGTTCAAAAGCAAACATCGTATTGACTACTATGGTTTAAAGGGGTTGTTCACCTTCCAAACACTTTTTCGGTTCAGTTGTTTTCAGATAGTTCACCATAAACAAAGTATTTTTTCATTTGCTTTCCATCTTTTATTTTTTACCGTTTTCCAAGTTCAAAGTTTAATGTTCCTGTCTCTAGTTTCAGTCTGGCAGCTCAGTGATCCAGGAGCATCTGAACTGTTACAATTTGCTACATTTAGTGGCTACATGAGTTGATACATTTCTCAGTAATATCTTTGGCATATTAGCAACTATTTTATCAAGTCTAACAGCTGCCTTTAATGGAACTAATGGATTCTGCTCAGCAGGGACAAAAATAAAAAAATGTATCAACTTAATGTATCAATTAAAAACCGTTAAAGGGTCGGTGACCCCCCGCTCCCAGAGCTGTTTTATAAGGTAAAAAATATAACTTTATACTTCAATATTTGAAAAAATGTCACAAATAGAAAATGTAAAGTAATAGGAAGAAGTCTTTATTTCTGGTGAACAATCTCAAACCAACTGAACTGAAAAAAGTGTTTGAAGGTGAACAAACTCTTTAATGCCCTTGGACAAACTTTGTGCCCTTTATTTCATATGGGGGTTCATTTATATTAAAAAAGCTTCTGTTTAGTAATGGGGCTGCCAATCAATGGTTTTAATAGACATAAAAAAAGAGTTAAATGTCATTCATGGCTATTTACTCATCTATAGGATGAAATGTAAAGTAGGACTGTTACAAATATACTTTTTTTTTAATGTTATGGTGTTTACAGGACATCTTTAATGGCAATTTTTCATTATAATCTGTTTACTAGCTAACCAGTAATAAAAAGTACCGCAGCAGAGCAAGATGGCTCCTCCAAGTAAGCCAAACATAAAATAGCATTTACGTTTGTAAACATTAATATATATATATATATATATATATATATATATATATATATATATATATATATATATATATATATATATATATATATATATATATATATATATATATATATATATATATATATATATATATATAGTCCACGAAGTAGCCAGCACTCTCGATAAATGGTTTAAGTTGCCTGGGTGCAGTATTCAAAATTCAAATATATAACCAGCAAGAACAATCCGCACTCACAGGTCTTAGATAAAAAACAAAAATTTTTTATTGTAAAATGGGAGACTAACGTTTCGGCCTCCTCCGAGGCCTTTCTCAAAGTGTCTAATTGTTTGTAAGAATGCCCTAAATACAAGAGTTGACAAATGGGATCTGACGTATTAACAACATCACAGAAATGTAATTGCTACTTAAATCTCACTTAAAACATGCATATCAATACATTAAACATGCATAGCACATATATAAATAACTTTTGTAAATTATCTCTACATATTAAACAAGTACAACCATTCACTGCTAAAATCACGATGTTATGCAAGTTATGCAACTATGTTTCAATGTGTTACTTTGTAATCACCTTTTACTTCCTTATCACAGTGTTAAACTATGTTGCAAAAAGCAGCAAAAGAATGAGCTAGGTTGGCGGGCCTGCTCTGGAGCTCTTCCCATCATTTATATTAATTAATTTCGTCAAGTTTAAAAACTCCCACTCAATGTATGGTTTAAAGGCCACTGCAGCTGTTACCTAAATCACTAAATCAAATATGTGTGGGGGATAACTAAATTCAGGTATGCTCCCCCTGTGTATCCCACCGCAGTATATCTACTATATTGTACAAGTATTCCGATGTGGATGTGACTGCATCTGTCATAGATCTATGGCCTTCTTCTTGTAGGCACACTCATTCAAGCCCATTCCTTCACATGTGGAAACTCAGGGACCGCAAAACTATTGTGTATGTGAAAATTGAACATATCCCGTGTTATATGTAACAAACAATAAAAAAATCACCCTCTGCTTTACATTATTCAGTGCAGCAAATTCATCTCATAAATTCCCAAAATCGCTATGTCTCACTTGTATGGTTATCTAATGATCTAATGATATATATATATATATATATATATATATATATATATATATATATATATATATATATATGTATATATATACCCTGTCTCTACATGATAATGTTCATTTAGTTTCTTCTCAGGTTTATTAAGTGGCAGAATAAAAAGAATGCCAGCAGCTGTTCAAAATTATGCAGGTTATCACTAGGGATGTAGCGAACGTCGGAAAAAATGTTCGCGGACATGTTCGCGAACGTCCGGACAAAAATGCGAACGGTTCGCGAACGTTGCGAACCCCATAGACTTCAATGGGAAGGCGAATTTTAAAAGCTAGAAAAGACATTTCTGGCCAGAAAAATGATTTTAAAGTTGTTTAAAGGGTGCAACGACCTGGACAGTGGCATGCCAGAGGGGGATCAAGGGCAAATATGTTTCTAAAAAATCCATTGTTGACACAGCGCTGCGTTTTGTGCTGTAAAGGGCAGAAATCACACTACGTCACTCAGGTGGTGTTTCTGGAGACGGTATTATTATTGATATTTAGACAGAATGTGAAAAAGCTCACACAGCTAGGTGGCAGTGGTTTGAAGAACAGATGCAGATGAGAGATCAGCAGCAGGACAGACAGCTGCCCACAGCAGCTACATACAGAGCACTGCAGTAGAAGGTAGATTACTAGCCAGCAAAGCTACCTAACCTAAAATGTCCCTCAAATCCCTGCAGAGTTCTGTCCCTACAATACAGAGCAATATCAAGTAGATTACTAGCCAGCAAAGTTACTATCAACTGTCCCTCAAATCACTAACAGCTCTCTCCCTACACTAGCTCTTCCAAGCACACACAGGCAGAATGAAAAAACGCTGCAGGGCTTCAGTTTATATATGGAAGGGGAGTGGTCCAGGGGGTGTGGGGGTGGTCCAGGAGGGAGAGCTTCCTGATTGGCTGCCATGTATCTGCTGGTTTGGGGGAGAAATGGCAAAAAAAAGCGCCAGCTAAGGCGAACCCAAATTGGCGAACGTTGCGTTACGTTCGCGAACATTCGGCGGACGCGAACGGTCGATGTTCGCGCGAACAAGTTCGCCGGCGAACAGTCCGCGACATCCCTAGTTATCACACTGCATTGAACACACTAGACTTCTTCTCTATAAAGGTATTGTATTTGGTTTAGGTTTACAAATGCATTGTATTCATGTTAAATTATATTCTTTAATTATAGGCATATCCTGCAGGGGAGAAAGTCATTTAGAAAGAAAAACATGGAAAAGTTCAATTACAAATTTTTGAATTTCACATTTAGTTGGCGAACATCTTATTTTTTAATTGTTACTTTAGGGCTGTTTTTGGACAGGGCCCTAAAAATGCAAATTACTCAATATTGTTATACTTAATTGCATTATATACCTTTATTTAGTTTAGTGTTTCCAACCTTATTATATGACTTTGGTTTCCTCTTTCCAAAATTGATGATCATAATGAACTATATACTGTATATACTATATATCAAACTCTTACTATTTATTACTGTTTATTTGAATGGAAAATTATTCATGAAATATTACTGTGAAGAGGTGAATGAATTGAAATAAGAACAGCCTAGCATGGGTTAGTGATGCAACTGTCACAATGACCAAAATAAGGTAACATTCTGTGTGAGCCTTTCACAGCACTGACTGCCTCCAACATGGTCCTATTCTTTAGACAATCATTCTATACAGTCACATTTTGTGGATAAACAGGCCATAAACAACATAACTGTAAAAGAAAATGAGTAGAGACACAGAGCCATCATTGTTCATGAGCATATCTTTAAAATGGCCAGGCTTTATTATCCTAAGCACCACCCGAACAATTTCTGAAATTCTCCTTTATTCCCTCATCTATTTGTTTGCAGATATTTTTGTAAGTAATAGATGTGGCATCACTAATCTGGCCTCCATGTATTTAAAATCTCTGCGATAAAAGTAGTGTAAGTGCTTTATCGAGATTTCTCTCTCAGATTTTTGGTCTTTCTCGGAGTCTGCTTGGTTGCTATGAAAGATGCCTGGGTTTAAGGTTTGGGGAGAACACTGCATGGACAGAGCTGAACGTGCGTGCATGCACTGGAGGAGTGTTTTTCTCAGATCTCCATAGACTGAAAGTGATTCCTGAGTACTATCTAAGCAAGCCTGAGTTCCAGGGGCATCAGTCAATAACTTGGGACTTGTAACACTTGTTGGTGAGTCATTTGTTCTATTAGACGGCAGGGCTGAAGGCATTTTACAAGCAGTTACTATTTCAGCTACCTCTAAAGTCTGTCTTGCTGTAGCTGCACTTTGTAATTGTACCCCTTCAGCATTCACATTACTGGAAAAGATGGCATTGCTCTCAGAAATCATTGCATCAATTGCATATTTAAATATTAACAATTCAGCCTTCCCATATCCTCTGATTCCAACAAATGTTTACTGTACATGAAAGAATGGATGTACTCAAAGCACCCCTCTTCATTCGCCATCTCAAACTGTGATGTTTCAGAATCCAGCACTGGAACAATATTCTGGGCAATCTGGAGAAGTTTCTCTGCTGGAAAGGTGAGCAGGCTCTTCCTGATGCTCCAACCCATACTCCACTGCTGCTGCCATACTGATCAATTCTCTGGTACTTTAACACAGATCACACTTTCTGGACACTCTGCTTTCAGTCTCTGGTCTGTTGTAGCACCGATCCCAGAGGAGCCCCCAAGAAACTGTTACAGGTCCAAGGTGTGGCTGTGGCAGCAGTGATTCTGCAAAAGAAAATGAGTGGAGCCACAGAGCCAATATAATTACTGGTGTGCTGCTTCTACCCAGCAGCTCTCTGTGTCTAAACTCCCTCACAGTGTGGGCTTCTGAGTGACCCCTATTGGTGGATGTATGAATATATAAATCAACTATAAAACTAGGCTAGGCTGATGCACACAGACATATATTGACGTAAATGTGACCTCATATTTACTGGGGTCACACAACCACAGCAATTTGTAGGCTTGACATAGTTTTACTCTCAAAGAAACAAGTCATAACGTTTCCCTGGCAAGTAGACAACCTATGGAAACCATGGCACTAAAGGCTTATATACACAGCACAATGCTATGGGAAAGTAATCTTGCCAACAGCAGATGGGACAGTTTGAAGGTCACAGAAACTGTTTGCAAAAGCCACATCTCCTGTCCAAGAGAATATTTGGAGTTAGAGAGAGACATCTGCGGTATGCAGTTTAACTCCCACAGCATTGATGTTAATGTAGGAAAGAAATTCTGCTGAAGTTTAATAGCCCTCTTTCCTATGGTTCTTTTGACCTACCCTCTTTTTATAGCAATAACAAAATTTCACGTAGTCTCAAGACTGCAGAATGTGTGATGTGACCCTGTTCTCATCTACTGAACTAGTAAAATAGTTATGTAGAGTGTAGTACATCATATTAATATAGAAAAGTATGGATTTAGCTTTTTAATGTAGTACCATATATATTTACAATGTGTTTTACAAATGCAGAATTGTGCCATATCCCAAAGTGTTTCAGGCTACATTCACTTGAAAAAATATCTTTTATACTATTATATTTCTTCTATAAATGTGTTGCAAGGAGTTGCCAGTTACCTTACCTAGCCATTTTGGAATTTGAAAACTCAACCAAGTGCTTGTTGGTAATACCTTCTTCAACTAGCAACACGTTCCACAGCTGCTCTCTGGACCACCTAAAGTTGTATTCCCTCTGTGAAGACATAATTAGGAAAAATTATTTAAACATTTTGAACATAAAAAAACCTTTTTTTTCTTTGCACGTATTCAAATTCTATATTCTATATTTTGTGGACTCCCTACAGTATTTAGAAACTTAAACTGAAAACTGTAACATTTTTCTAATTTGGCCCAGTGTACAATGCAATATCTTGAAGTGTTACAAATCTACAATTAAAATTTACAGTATTTTGGTTGGCTAACAAATTTCTTTCTTAATATTTTATTTTAAAGTTATTCTACCTTCATTTAGCCAAAGGATCAATGAGCTTTTCTTTAAACCAGAAATATGCAGGATGGGGCATATCAATTTTTCCTAGCATCCTGGAAACTTTTCCCAGTATTACGAAAACTTCCGATCAGTCTAGATGTTTTTACTACATTTCTCCAAAATCAAGCAAATTAATTATGAAAGCATTATCAAACAATTTCCTCACGTTTTTCCCAAAAAGTCAACCCTGTAAGGACTTTAGAACCAGTTTATCCTATAATCTAAAAAAGTTCCAAGTCTGCTCCAAAGTAGCCTGCAAATGTGCAACTTTACAATGAAAAAATGCTGGTAAAGAATTGTATACATGGAAAGGTTTCCTGACAAAAAGTGGGTTTAATGTTTATAAAATGTAAAAAGAAAGAGTTTTTACATTTACAACTATTTTTGGTGACTTTAACTAGTGTGAAAACAACTATTGACATCTCTCAAAATGTTTTTGTGGACTGTATCCAGAAATTGTCAAAAATGCTTTTATGACAACAGAATTAAAACAGTCTGCTCAACACAGGTCCTCCAAAAACTATTGCCTTAATCCCCTTGACCAAATATAACCACCACTTTGCATCCACGAGTGAACAAAATCTAGAATGATTAATGCCAGTACCAGTGCTACACACTGAGAATTTTGAATCATAGTTATGTATTATACAATTTATGAGACCTTTTTGGTCTTATATGTATTGAAGCTGTGTTTGTCTAGCTATGGGAGACTGTGCAAAGTAAACGAGCCACTGTCTGTCAAGGGAGGTTAATTGAATGGAAAAGTTAATGTTCCATTAACCATTTCTTCACACCATGTTAAATAAAATCCATTAGATCCTTCTTTAAACGCAATATATTACATTTTGTCTAATGCTTTGGTTCACCCGACTTGTAATCAATGAACTCTGGAAAAGCTATCAATACCCATGCATGAACACTTGCAAAACATTCCGTGGGTTATTAACTTTTCCAGACTATGGTTAATTAATGAGCCATCATTAAAGTGAAAGCAAAAATAAATTATATATGATATCTTCATAAAGGAGAGGTTGATATGATGAATAAATATGGAATTTATTTACTAGATCAATGGTACTTGATGTATAAGCATTTTTTACCCGGCTGAAGAAGCTCTCATGTATAAAAGACCAATTAATTTGCTTCCTCAAAATATTTTAAAATTATCTTATGTAGCTGTGCTAATTCAGCTGTTGCCAGCAATGGCCAAATAGCAGTTATTAAATGATCAGAAGGATGTGTTTGGCAGTGGGGTACAGATGAGAGAGCTCTGTGTACTATTGATCAAGTCAGTGTCAGTAAATTCATTTGGAGGAATGAGAGATAAATGCAGTAAAAAATTATTCGTAATGCATATTTGAGAAAAATTGTATTTGTTAGTATTTTTACCCCTTTAAAGTGTATTTATTGTGAAAATATCTTTAAAATTGCCAGACAGAGGCAATCCCTGAAGATCTTACAAAATGTCATTAAACACAACAAACCAAACAACAATTGTACAAAAGCATAGATCCTGGAAATTACGATGCTCTACTAAAAAAGAAGAAATTATGCAGCACACATCTTAGCAATTACACCTTTCTGGGTATGTGCTTGTGCAATAACTTGTGTAATGGGCATCTTATTCACTCTTTAAAATCCTTCAAAAAATGTAATTGACTTAAATCATAGACAGTCATATATTTTATAATGTGTGAGCAATCTTCAGCAGTCCAATACATATATTAAAGTCCACATTTCCTGCAAGTTAGTACACCTCAATTCTGTCCCTGATGCAATTCTGCCATTAATGTAATAGTATTTTTTTTTTTTTTTTTGAGTTATTGTAACTTCTGGATCAAAAGTGCTTACATAATTGCTCCATTGATTTATACATATGGCTATAATTTTATAGCATCTCAGGATCAATCCCTGTTTTTTCTTTCAATGTAAAAAATGCATGTCTTACACACTTTTGTAGGTTCTGGGCACCAATGCATTTCACCCCAATTCTTTCTTTTGCATTCCTAGGCTTCTTCTGGATAATGTTTTAATGTGAAGGCTTCTTTCCATGTATACAAAGCTTCAAGTGAAATGTAACATTATAACTATTCATAACTTTAATAATAAACAAATTATTTAAAAATCCACTTCAAATAACCTGCTTTAAATTTCTTAATACTACTACAATTACATTGGGGGTTTATAGTACCTCCATGCTAAGGCAAAGTGAACTGCTACACTAATTTTTGTATTACTTAGTCTTGTGTTCTTCATGTATTCCTATCCTCTCTTTCAATATGCTGAAGATTTTACATAACAAATATATGTCTTTATTCTATTGCTCTAAAGTCAAAATTTTGGTCTGCCTATAAGGCAATCACCATGTCATTTGTAATTGAATAAAGCTAAATTCTGTATCGAAAGGTAAAGTCATACACTTGCACATTTTTCACAAGGGAAACTTCCTTTAATTCTTTTTTGTGATACATTTGTCAACCAATCCACTGAGAAAGCTGCCAACCCTAACAGTGCTAAAAATGTAAACAGTAACATACCCTTCCAAAGAGATTTTTTGAAGATCACAAGATTTGTGGAGTAAGATAACAATTTCAACCAAGAGGGAGCACCGAATATGTCAAGGATGCATGCATATACATGATAATTACAGGCTCTATTTGTAGGGGGAACCCTTGATTATTTGGCTGGAATGTTTTTTCTTGTTTGCATAGCTGCAATAGCTGTCTTCATTGGAAGATTTTAGTGTGTGAAATATGGTCCAGTTATATATCAAAAATTTAGTCTTACCTGAAATTTTCCTTTTCTTTAGTCCAAAAGGCAGCACATCACAATTGGGTAATAGATTCCATTCCCCCTGATAGGACAGAATAATAAACAAGCTTAATTAACCCCTATAAGAGTCACCTCCTCCCCTCAGGCATCAGTGTTCATTTTCTAGCTTCTTAAATAAAAACACACCACTACTTTAAATTTATCGGGAGGTATTATTGTGCTGCCTTTCGGACTAAAGAAAAGGAAAATTTCAGGTAAGACTAAATTTTTGATTTTCTTTACGTCCTACAGGCAGCACATCACAATTGGGATTTAGCAAGCTAAACACAGGGAGGGATCATTATTTCTCTGCCAAGGCCGATACCCAAACTGTATTGCTAAAAGGCTGCTTCTTGAAAAGGCTGCTATGTCAAGCTTGTAGAACTTTGCAAAGGTATGTACATTACTCCAAGAGGCTGCTCTGCAGATATCTCAAATATGCACTTGTGGTCTTTCTGCCCAAGAAGTGGACACTATCCTTGAATATGCTTTTAACTCTGCTGGAGGTTTCCTCCCTGCCATATAAGCTTTCCTATCCAAGGATCTTTAAATGGTGACTCTTCCACAGGAATTGTTGTTCTTTTAGAGTCTTGCGATCAAAACATCCACCTGAAGTGGCTCCTCCCAGGGTGCCTCCTTAGCATCTATAGGAAACATCAATTAGAATCTTTTTATCAATTTGGGTGTGTTTTCCACCTAAAATAAATAAAACCGTTCCTTAGATTTGTGTTGTACTAATGAGGAAGCATCACTATCAGCAACTGAATCAAGATTCTAAACTAGATTACAAATCTCTAGAATGTCAGCAGGTGACATACGTGTATTTATATTTGATCTGACTTCATCAACATATTTTGACAACAGTTTCTTGAACCAGCTAACAAACTGTTCCTTGTTATTTACTGGCCACTTGAAATACATGATTCACGATTTGACTGAGAATAATCTTCAGGCAATGGCTGATCACATCCTGAACAAATATTATATCTGGATTTTCGCTTTTTTCTGGAAGATCTTTCTCCAGACACCTAAAATATATGAAAAGTGAGCATAAGTACACATATTAACTTTGTAAATGTGACCCCAGTAAATATGCTACACATAGTACCTTTAGCAGCCTAATCACAGTCTAGCAGCTTCCGCTACAGGAACGGACACACAAATGGCAAATGCTGCAAAATACCTGTTTAAGGGGATACCGCAGCTGTGAGTTTCCTGGAAATATCTTAAACTCCTCATACTCACCATATTTTGCATGCATGTGGTATAAATGATGCTCTCTAACCAGTAACAGTTTTATACTGGTAAAGGTAATAGAATGCAGGACAGCCTAGGAATGGTAACAGCAATGATAATTTGCAATCATTTGAATATCACATTATAACAGATTTCTAAACACTCATTTGAAATTGTAAACTGCAGATGCAATACCATAAAATATAACTGTAAAGGAGTAATAGGATATTTGCAACCCCTATATCTTTGTAATATAGACAATAAAATTCAAAGTTTCCTGAATGCATTGCCCTTGTACTCTACAAGGTCATGAATTAATGGTGGTTAACTGCAGTGCCGTCTAAAAACTAATGCAGCATAATGGACAAGGTACCACTAGCTACAATCTACACCCACATACCTCGCATGCTGAGGGATTATAGGGACTTTAACTACATTATATTAATAACCCCTTAACTAGAACATTAGTTAAAGTACAGTTCTGTATGTTTGGATCTATATGTCACTTAAAGCTAGTCACTTACAACTGGGTAGTTGTATCATTAGAATAAGACACAGCATTATCTATTTAGTATCCATATATTTTGGAATTAACAGATAACCTGCCAAAATCCGCATCCATAAATGTAGTAAAGTTAGTGTTGATATACTTAGCTATTGAGCAAAGTCAAGATTACCTACAGAGTACACCGTAGGATAGAAACACGGAAAAAGCCACAAACACAGTACAAATACTTCAGAAATTGGCATGTGATAGTAGCTGGAATAACCTAGAGAGATACTAAGTACGGTAGTTGTAGAAGGAAATAAAAAGACCTGAGGCACTATGTTAATATGGTGCATAAACCAAAAAATTCAGACAATCCATCATGAAACTATTTTCACCGCTGTAATGTCATAGCAATGAACTTCTGAAAATGTTTACTTTTAACATTTACATAGCTATTGTAATAGTGCTCATTTCTGCAGAAATTGCAATGTGGTAAACACATTGTATTCATCTGCTTAAATGCTGTCAACTGTAAAGATTGCAATATGTTAATATTTTGAATTGCACAGTACAAATAATTCAGCACCTTGAATGGTTATACGATAACTTTGGTTGCAACCTAACTTGTAGTATAGTAAGAGTGAACTGCAGCTGTGCACATAAGATCCATAAATTGAATGTATGACCTTATGGACAGGTTACATGCAGATGTCATAGTAAGGCAACAAGTGAAGTAAAGGGTGCCCTTAGTATAATGCAAGGGGATGTTAGTAAAACTGAATGGTTATATCATGATAATACTGATGTTTGCAGACCTATATAGTTGTATGAACTACAGGACTTCAACTGGCCTCCATATTCTCAATGACTATCCTGCTAGTACTGGTTAAATGCAGACATTCCAATATGGTAATAGAGAACTGTAGGCGAGTATTTAGTACAACACTCTGAAAAGCTATACAATGATAGCTTTGATCATATCATTACATAAATTGTAAATAAGTAATAATGAAACACAGAAGTGCACTTAATATCCATATACTGAATGGCTATTCTGCTATTACTGGTAAAATGCAGACGTGACGATATGGTATTATAGGGAACTATGGAAGCACAACACACTGAATGGCTATACAATGATAACTTTGATTACCAATAGCATATAGTTACATAAGTTGTAATATAGTAATAATATCTGCAGAAATGCACGTAATCCAAATGCTGATGGACTATTCTGCTAATCCGGTTTGATTGCAGCCATTACACTATAGTAGAATAGGGAGCTGTAGTTGAACATTTAGTAGAACACCCTGCGCAGAAGTGCACTTAATCCATACACTGCATGGCTATTCTGCTAATCCTGTTTGAATGCAGCCATTACACTATGATAGTATAGGGAGCTCCATTTGTTGCATGGCAGCATCATGGTATCACAGGTTAATGCAGATGTTGCCGTATGGTAGCAAAATGAAGATAGCCATGCACTTAGTTTGAATGCGGTCATTACATATGATATGTTGTATGATGATACTGCTTAATACAGGTATTGTGGTACAGAATCCTGGTGGGGAGCAAGGGTGTGATTAGTGTAACACAGTACACTGTATGGTTATATCATGATAGTACTTATGTCTGCAGACATAGTAATAATAATAATAATAATAATAATAATAATAACAACCATATATGCTGTTAGAATTCATATGCTGAATGGTAGACATTGTAATTCAGGAATGAACAAACATTTTTACACACAAGAAAAATTGCAGGTAAGAACCACCGCTTGAGGATTAAATCCTGCAATACTCACTGCTTCATGGTGAAATTGGAGTCTCATGTGGTCATTTACCACCATTTCCTACTAACCATAACAAGTAACCGGTTTAGTAGCCATGTTGTTGGGAAACACTGTGTTGAGAAAGTGACAATACTGTGTATATCCCAGGGATTTGGTTAACCATACCCGCAACAGTTCCAATGCTTTTACTGAGATAGCCGAACAGCTAATTTGTTACGTCAGGCTCAAATACCTGCAATCCCAAAAAGCTCATTTGCATGCCAGAGGCAATTAGTGCACCAGGCTCCTTTGCATTAGGAGCCTTTCCCTTAAAGGGACAGCACATTTGCTGATGTAGGCTGAGGAAAAAATAAATAAATAAATAAATAAATAAAAACAGCGAATATTACTGAGGCTAGTTTACCAAACTTTCCATAATGATGTGGATCCAATCCACTATAGTTGATAAGGCTGCACAATCTGAATGCTATCTGGCAGACTGCAGAGTGTACCTTAGCAGCCTAGTCAAATTCTAGCAGCCTGGCAGCTTCCGCTCCAATAACTGACCCAAATGAAAAAGGCAAGATTACCTGCTTTCCATAAAGTTCCTGGTTTATACTGCCTTGTCCACTTAGACGTGCACCTACACAGAACGGTAGTGCGACGTCATCAGCATACGCCCGGTAATACCGGCGTGTAGCGCTGAACCACATCCAGACACATTCTTCTTCTCTCTGCAGGTCCTCACCCTCTCTCCCAGCAGTCAGGTTACTAGTGAGGACTCTGCATTGCCTAAGGGAGTTTTTCCTGCCTCCCCGAAGTGACCCACGCTGGCGTGGTCACTTCTACGGCCTTCAAGCTCTCAAGCCTGGATCTTCAGCCTTCCGGCCATCTTCTACGTCCTATCCTGGAAGGACAGAAAAAAAAAAAACACTGATGCCTGAGGGGAGGAGGTGACTCTTATAGGGGTTAATTAAGCTTGTTTATTATTCTGTCCTATCAGGGGGAATGGAATCTATTACCCAATTGTGATGTGCTGCCTGTAGGACGTAAAGAAAAGAACCTATCACTTCATATTATTGGATCATAAAATTAGAAGGTGCTGAGCACTGTGAGGAAAATAAGATCAGATTTTGAACTATAAGGGAACAAAGGAAAAACTCTTGAGCATTATTCCCCACTTGACTTTGTTTCTGAGAGTTTGTTAATCCCATAATGCTGAAATGTGTGCTTGCTCTTGCCTCTCTATCCACAAGCTAGTTTGCAGCCTGTTAGCATCTGCATCTAACTGAAGATTGTGTAAACAATAGGTTTAGAAGATCTCATACAGTGTATTACACTGTATTACAAGCATAATGACAATGTACAAGGGTGAAATATTAGCAAGACAGATTTCCCCAGTAATCTAAGACACACAACTTCTCAAAATGAATAAAATGGAAGGATTTTTGCTCTGACTACTTTTAGTTTGCTCTTGTTGGAAATATTTATTAGATAGGTGTATGTTGGAAGTGTTATTAAATTACCCTTGCTGTATTGATAGGAGACAATAACAGGCAAACTCACATTTCCCCAACTTCTTTTATGCTAAATAAATGCACAGTTCTTTCATTTGGGGCTCTAAGGAATTTCAAATATCTGTTGTAAAGGGCATGCAGCCTTATGATAAGAGAGCATTGACAAAACACACTGAACAGCCAAATTAAATTACCTAAGTTGAACTATCACATAATGAATCCCTCCAGGGATCCACTCAATAATGTACATTTTGGTAGTTTAATTTAACTATTGTGAATAGCTGTTAACGCAACATTTAATCTTGGTGTGGAAAATTGAAACCATAAAAGCATGTACTATATATTGGGGGGGGGCTAAAAAATCTATTAACCCATTCAGGAGCTTGAGACATCCTATAAACATCTTCTAATAAAAATCTTCATAAGAGCAAACTGAAGAAATTCCAAGTAATTTTAAAGTCAGCACATGGAGGGTATTATAAAATAAAAGTCACCTGGCCAAATAAAAAGTCATTTTTCTTTAGAGATAATGCAAAAATAATATTTTAAGAAAATATTTATCTGTGATAGGGATTATTTGACAAATGATTTCTTGTAGAGGGGAATCCCATAGAAGCCACAATATTATTTCAGACTGAATAGAAAGAATATGTATGGTTATTAATCATTTCTTGCAGCAAGTAATGCTATTAAAAAATATGCTGTTATAGATGAGCCGAACAGATTCACAGGAGTCAAATTATTTCATGCCATTCAATTTTTATAATTCTTCCTTTCTTTTCACTAAAAGGTCACAAGGGAAGAATACAGTAGGCACGACAGTTCCACTATCATGCACTGGAGGGTTTGACTCTTTTTATGTTCGATTAGCATGTCCTTTCTCCGTTTCTAATAAAGTGTGTGTCGTTTTAGCAAATAGGCTTTACAAGGGTCTGTAACGGGAATGATTCCTGTTGGCATTGTATTTCTTATTTAGAAAAAAGTAAGATTATCCTGCTGATTGATAATTGCATGTTCTATTATTCTGTTCTGGTAGCTCTGTTATTAGTTCTATTTAGGCATTAGCAAAATATTTTGCCATAAAAAAAAGCCCATAGACTGTAATGTATAGTTTAAGAAATGTTGCATGCAAATGCCCCATTGACTTTCAGTGCATTTGGCAAATTCGTGAATTTTTGCGAAGTGAAATGGGTCAGATCCATCCATCCTGAGTTATATTTCTTTTATTATTAGTTTGTTTGATAGGTGATATTTTTACATAACCCTGATACTTTATAACAGCAGTCCACAACCAGTGGCTTGTGAGCAACACGTTTCGATATTTTCTATAAGAAAACCATTTGCTTCCTACCCAACATGGGCAATTATAACCATTCCAGTATTCGGCATCTAATGTTTGGTAGGCATGAACAAAAAATATGATGGCTGTAACCCAAGAAAATGGAAAGTAGAGTTCACCAACTTTATTCACAATTGAGATGGAAAAGAAAGGAATTCTCCTTTAATGGAATACTAGCTCATATGGTGGCCCATGTATTAAAGGTGGTATTTTAGTGGTTTTAGAGGTATTTTAAAGTGCAATTAAACTCTATTTCTATAAAATCACAAATGCCATGAAAGTTATTAAAAGATCACATAATGGGGCAAATTTACTTATGGTTGAATATCGAGGGTTAATTAACCCTCAATATTTGACTGGCGAATTAAAATCCTTCGACTCCGAATATCGAAGTCGAAGGATTTACCGCAAATAGTTCGATCGAACGATTTTTCTTCGACCTAAAAATTGTTAGAAAGCCTACGGGGACCTTCCCCATAGGCTAACATTGCACCTCGGTAGGTTTTAGGTGGCGAAGTAGGGGGTCGAAGTTTTTTTTAAAGAGACAGCACTTCGATTATCGAATGGTCGAATAGTCGAACGATTTTTAGTTCGAATCGTTTGATTCAAAGTCGTAGTTGAAGTAGCCAATTCGATGGTCAAAGTAGCCCAAAAAAACCATTCGAAATTCAAAGTTTTTTTATTCTATTCCTTCACTCAAACTAAGTAAATGGGCCCCGATATGTACGAACACAAAAAAGTGCTGAGGGATCTGAAAAAAATATAAAAATGTGAGTTTTTCGGACAATTACAAGTGAAAATATATCAGAAAACCTCTAATCTAGTCTGAATGGTCAGCTCCCATTGACTTCTTTAGAACCTTTTACTTTTTTTAGTTTTTGTAAAATAATTTTTCCACACATAGTTTTAGAGAAAATACAATATGTGAAAAAAAGGAAATCCAAATGTTAGCATACAGTATAGGTCCCTTAAACTAATTGTATCCTTATGTTAAATTAAATGGTTGGTTCATCTTAACGATAACTTTTAGTATATTTTAGAATGGCTAATTATAAGCAACTTTTCTATTGGCCTTAATTTTTTTCTTTTTTATAGTTTTTGAATTAGTTTCCTTCTTCTTCTGATTCATTCCAGCTTTCAAATGGGGATCGCTTACTCCATCTAAAAAACAAATGCTTTGTAAGGCTACAAATTTATTGTTATTGTTACTTTTAAATACTCATCTTTCTATGTTGGCCCTCTCCTATTCATATTCCAGTCTATAGTTTAAATCAATGCATGGTTGATTGGGTAATTTGGACCCTAGCAACCAGATTGTGGAACTGGACAGCTGCTGAATAAAAAGCAAAATTCAAAAATCACAAATAATGAAAAATTAAAACTAATTGAAAATTGACTCAGAAAATCACTCTCTTTCTACATCATACTAAAAGTTGATTTAAAGGTAAACAACCCCTCTAAAAATACTGGTACAACCAGTTGAACCAGTAATGATTCCCCTTAGCGGAGGTGGAATTTGGGCTGCTAGCGTCTTTTGTAGATATACTATAGTAGAACCCCAGTTTTACATTTTTCAAGGGGCCGTGGAAAAATAACTTAAAATCCAGGAAAATATAAAATAAGGGAAATGTATTAAGGACACATAAATGTGCAGGGATTACTTTAATAAGTTATTTCACATTCTTCAGCAGCAAATTACAGAAATTTCACCACAGCCTTGAGTCTTTTCCCCTCTCCCTCCTTCTCCAACATGGCTGTCTCTTCCCCTTGCTGCTTATAGTCTGGTGCCCAGGCCCCTTACTCGTCCTTCAGCGCTATTTGCTTTCTGAGCTGCTTCCATCCCCTCATCCACAGCTCCTGCTTTCCTATGCTACTAAATTCTCCTACAGCAAAGATTACCTCTCTGAATTGCTTCTAACACTCGTGTACTGCCTGCCCACTTCCTTCTTCTCAAGCACAGCTGCTGCTGCCACTCATAATCTTGTGCCCAGTCCCTTAAACCTTCTTGCCAGTTCCTGCAGAATGTGCAGCATGTCACAAGTTTAAAAGTCTAAGCACTTAAAAGGGTAAAAGGGTTTTTGCTTAAAAAATACAGTAATTGGCAAGGAAGAATGCATTAGAGCATGAAGGGACCGTGGGAAAAACAATGTAAAATCCGGGAAAACATAAAATAATGGTACTAAAATTGGGTTTTAATGTATACATAGGCAGCAGCATAGATTCCAATGCTTCTTAAGGGGGATGTGACAGATTCAGCTGGTTCTACTGGAAAAAAGTGAAGGTAAAAGCATCTCAGGGATACCATTAAATAAATCCTTGTTCGTATCCCTTTAAAGGACCTGCATTTGTACCTGTGTAGGGGACTGGTAAATTAGTTCTCCAGTATTATTTAGCAGGCAGTCCCCTAGTATTATAGACACCTAACTGGATCCTAAAATACAGTTAGGAGGGGGAACTGTTTCCTATTCCTGCTTTAAGCTATGCCCCTTGTTGTTTCTCACAGTGACCAGTAGATGGCACTGAGGCAAAGTATAAAACTCTTTGCAGCCATGCTTCCGGTGTCCATCTTGTGCTGGCTCTAGCCTGAGCAGGCAGGCAGAGCTCGAGTGGAACCTAGACAGGTCAAGTTTAGCAAGGATAGGCTACTAACCTTCATATGTCACTCTAGGAGTGACAGATAGATAGGATATTTCGCTAAACAGCTTGAGGCTCCTCTGAGGATTGTGAGTGGGATTAAGATCCCGGGTACTAATTGTATACTAATTGTATATGTCCAATAAATCTGTTCAATGGTTAAGTTATAAGAACCACTGGCACCCAATTATTTGCACCCTGAATACAGTTACACTACACCCTGCCTCCACATTGCTGTGAGGGCTTACTCCCTAAAATTCTAAGGTCTCATCTGGAGCACATTTATTGGGAGTGGAGCTTATAGAGTAAGTTGCACTCAATTTACTATAGCACTACACCTGCATTATGACTAAAGTCTGCAGTTGACACTTGCATGTTCATGGCACAGTGACAAGGACACTTTTATTTTGAATTCCTTTATAAAGACAGAAAACTAGAATCTATATTACATTTAAAAGTATTTTTTTCCACTAGTGATCATCCCTTTGCGCAATGTTTTCATCAAGTATTTACCATCATATTTCCAGTCATAAAATGCTTTATATTTCTGCTTTATTTGCCACTGTAAATAGAAGATTTTTTCTCTCATAAATGATGCTTGAGAAGCAATCTGTACCTTTCTGTAGCTGAAGACGCGATACCTTTTATAATAACTTTTGGTATGAAATGCGTGTTGTAATCAGAAAGACAGATACAATCTACAATACAATTAATCATAAGTTGAAAAGTTTACATGGAACATAATTTCTAGCTCTGTTAAGTAGTCAGCATGTGGTAAACGTACCACAGTAATTGAATAGCTTTATTTTCAGTGCCATAATACACAAAGTGTTCATACAAACAATGTAATGGGGTCAGAGATATCTCTCGGTTGTCTCTGGAGGGTCTTGAGCAAAAGGCATATTTTGTACCAGTCTGTACAAACATATTAAGTGATAATAAGACACCCCACTCTGTCTCTGCAGGTTATTTTGTGTTAATGGGCACTCCAAGCTGATTAATGGATTTTATTCTATTCCCAATCATAAATCTGATCTGTCTGTTTCATCGGTTCAACACAATGAAAGTTAATGAGATAGAGTCACTTTAATGCGTTCTGCAAAATAGCCCATTACCAATCACGATTGCACATTGTTGTTGTGTATCATAGAGAACAAACAGGAAACACAAAGTAGAGTCCATAAAAACTTTCAATAAATCTAAAAGAAACACTTTGATTGAGGTTCTATAATGTTGTGTTTGTGAAATTCGCACCTGTGGATCATAGTGTGGAAACGCAAATACCCTTTAAACTGGTTTAGAGATTCTCAGACATTTATGCCATAGTTTTATACATTTAACCCCATATAACTAGCTGACCTTTTTTTGATCGCCTAGTTACCTGTACAATGTTCAGTTGAACTTACGTATTGTCTGTCTATGATTTTTAGCAGTCTTAAGGTATGATGCTCCAAATCACTGTATGAAAAGATTGCTTATCTAGAATGAGAACCTTGTATAAGAGGTCATCTCCTGTAACAGAAATTCTGCTCTGCTAATGCAGCAATGCGGCCCCACTTTGACCCACTGAAACGCTAACGTTTTAAAGCAGCGCCAGAAACAGCACTGATATCTACATCTGTACTGAAATAATTACTAAGGGTTATCACAGTCACATGCGTTTAGGACACTTTTGTTATTCTTTTTCTCCCGTGATTTTTAGTAGTGAAAGGGGTGGTTCACCTTCACGTTAACTTTTAGTATGTTATAGAATGGGCAATTCTAAACACCTTTTCAATTGGTCTTCATTATTTATTTTGTATAACTTTTGAATTATTTACCTTTTTCTTTTGACTTTTTCCAGCTTTCAAATGGAGGTCACTGACCCCATCTAAAAACAAATGCTCTGTTAGGCAGAAAATTTATTGTTATTGCTGCATTTTATTACTCAGCTTTCTATTCAGGCCCTCCAATATTAATATTCCATATTCTCATTTAAATCAATGTATGGTTGCTAGGGTAATCTGGACTCTAGCAACCAGTTTGCTGACATTGCAAACGGGAAAGCTGCTGAATAAAAAGCTAAATAACTCAAAAAACACAAATAATAAAAAATTTAAATTTTCTGCATCATACTAAAAGTTAACTCAAAGGTGACTTTGAATGAAAAAGAAAATTAAAAAATGTAAAATACACCACCTAAACTTGTCAGGATGCCATGGAAGTCAAAGGGATGCCTTCGGCATTCTAGTAAGCTAAAAAAAAAACAAGTGTTTTCCATGATTTTGTGGGCGTTGTGATATTTTAGCTTTGTTGAAAGTGCATAAAAATGCTTTTAGAGATGTTCCCCTGATTTCTAGTGCAACTTTACACTGTTCTTGATTTTTCATACTTTGTAGAAGCAAATCACAACTAATGGTGTTTTTCATGGCCATTAAACAGAAAGATGTTAGTGTTTTGACACTCTTGCCCTCCAATGACATTATGCCGGAAAAACATATTCAGAGTAAAATGCTAGTATTGGCTCAAAGTATCAGCAGAATTGTGAAAATAGCAAGTGCTTTAGGCATAACATAAAGCACTTTTAAAGTCTGATTATAGATGGCATACGCAAAAACAACAACTTTTATAGTCAGTAATTTACTAAGACTTTGATGAAGCATTTGATACAGTGCTACACAGGTTACTGGTTAAATTAAAGAATATTGGCCTATAACATAGTATTTGTACCTGGATAGAGAACTTGCTAAAATATAGACTACAAACAGTGGTGGTAAATGGAACATTTTCTAATTGGACCAGTGTTGTTAGTGGAGTACCACAGGGCTCTGTACTAGGTCCTTTGCTTTTTAACTTGTTTATTAATGACCTGGAGGTGGGCATTGAAAGTATTATTTCTATTTTTGCAGACGATACTAAATTTTGCAGAACTATAGGTTCCATGCAGGATGCTGCCACTTTGCAGAGTGATTTGTCTAAACTGGAAAACTGGGCAGCAAACTGGAAAATTAGGTTCAATGTGGCTAAATGCAGGTTATTCACTTTGGTAAAAATAATATAAACATAAGTTATACACTAAGGGGGTCATTTACTAAAGTCCAATATTTTCTGGTTGGAGTTTTAAATGGGAAAATACAATTTTTTCTTGGGAAAAAAAACGAAAATTTTTCGAGATTTATTAAACCCCAAAGCTGCTAAAAGTCAGTAAATGGCAGTATGTTGGGAGTTTTCAAGTCATTCTGTAGCTACTAAAACAAATAAAGTGCAGTCTTGCTTAAAAACATAATTTTGCCACTTTATAGTTCCCTGGTAAGGCCTCATCTGGAGTATGCAGTGCAGTTTTGGACTCCAGTCCTTAAGAGAGATATTAATGAGCTGGAGAAAATGCAGCAACTAAAATGGTTAGAAGGATGAAAGACTTGAATTATGAGGTTAGACTGTCAAGGTTGGGGTTGTTTTCTCTGGAAAAGAGACGCTTGTGAGGGAACATGGTTATACTTTACAAGTACATTAGAGGACATTATAGATAATTAGCAGGAGCCTTTTTACCCAGAGGATCACCTTTAGACTAGATCAGTGCTGTCCAACTTCTGTGGTAGCGGGGTCTGGAATTTTTCTGGCCTACATAGTGGAGGGCCGATAATGAAAGCCAGTGTTGACCACTCCCTTTTTTTAAACCACACCCATTTTAAACCACACCCAAACAGAATAGGGCAAGCATAGTATGGCCACCCAGGGAGCATAGGGAAGGCAGAGTGTGTGAACAATTGAGGTGTTATAAGTGTGACCAATACAGGGGATTCAGAAATAAATTTACACGCACTCCTGCAGCCGTGACAAGTTGAGGTAAAAAATTGTAGCTTTATTCCATCATGTTTAAAAGTAGCGTCCTAACGCGTTTCGTATCAAAGGATACGTAATCATAGGCACAGGGGATTACAGTATGAATTTGAAGGTAAACAATGCCGGGGACAGTTAATCTCTGTAGTGATACCTTTTAAATTTTACAAATGGTAAGCAGAAACAGCAGGCAGACTTTTTACACAAGGGGGGGTGTATATATAGTTTATGTGAGTGTAAGAAGGGGTCAGTGTCAGTGTGTGTGTGTATGTATGGATGCTGGGTTTCTTTTGGAGGGGTTGTACTTTCTTGGCACACTCATATAGAACATTCAATAGCTATTTCTTGTGGCAATTCAGTAGAGCTAGGCCTCTTTGCTTATTGAAAAATAACTGGAACTGGGATTTACAAAAGACTGCCTCCACCAAGTGGGCACTGAGAAGTACACCTCTGGGGAATTCCACTAAGATAATTACCACACAGTTCACAGTAACAAAAATATCTTTATATAAAGAAGAAAGCAGCAAATGTCAAATACCAATACGAGCAATATAAACCTAGCACTGGGGACCCATGTGGTCTATCAATTCCTGTTCCTGTTCAAGTCCCACACTCCACTCTGGATGGATAAATACAATTGCTCGGTCCAGTCCCTGGGATTTTGTCCCTTCCCCAAGAGCACTTTATATAAACCAGATAGCATTACTTGAACCAACAATACCCCCCTCCTTCGGATAATGCAGTCACTCCCATGTAGCAGATGCACGATAAACACCTGTCCCCACATACTGGAGCTTTCCATAAGCTTCCCTCAGTTTGATTCTCTGTCTGTAACCAGGCGGGGGAAGTGTTTCTGCCTTACAAATAATTTTCCCATTACTCCCATTTCCTATGACTTTTGTTGCATTCTCCCTTTAGTTCTTGTACCAACTTAGTTTTTTCAATCACTCTTCTGTTAATTTTGTTTATTACATGATGTAAAAAATGTCAGAATAATTCGCCAGGCATCACCATTTAAAAAACGGCATAAAAAGGGCATCATTTTTATTTGCTTTTTCTTTGAGCAACTTATACTAGAACTTCCAAACATTTGAAGCAGTGTAAAATTACAACAGCAAATCTGCCGTTTGCATGGCATAAAATATAACACACCTTGATAAATTTGCCATTTATTTTACACAGCTTTTTACACAGTTTTTTCAGTGAATTTAGTTTTACACAGCCTAATAAATAGGCCTCACGATTTCCAGCCCAACACAGCATTTTTTTGACACCTGAGGTTTGACAAATCCAGTAATTCTGTGCACTGTAAAAAGGTCTTTCGAGCAGATAGGAGTAATTAATTTCCATCCAGCAACATTGAAAAGGTTAACCTGATTTATTGGATGAAATTCCATCTCAAATATGTTGTGCACATTGTTGAAAAAATTCCAATTACAGTCTGTAATTTTAGACCCCAACGGAACAGTTATTTTGGATGTAGGGAAAACACATTTACTTTAACTGTTTCATATACTGTAAATACAGTACTTGGACCTATTATCCAGAATGCTTGGGACCTGGGATCAGGCCCGGATTTGCAGAGAGGCCGCAAAGGCTCAGCCTAGGGCGGCATGAATTAAGGGGCGACATTCCGTCCAGCCGACTGATCGATTTATTTAATTTCCGGACCACTAGCCGATAGGCACTAGTGCTCCGGTTAGAAGAAAGGATGCACATGCACGCAATCCTTTGGGAGGCGGGTGACGGAGGACGCCCTCATTTCTAAATCTGCCCTTACCTGGGATGTTCCAGATAAGGGAAACTTAAGTTTGCTAAACATCATTTGAACATCAATTAAACCCAATAAGATCATTTTGCTGCCTATATGCTCATTTTGCTGCCAATATGGATTCATGCAACTTAGTTAGGTCAAGTACAAGTACTAGTTCTAGCACTTTGGTACTAACTAATTTTTTGTCAAGGTTCCGGTCACAGCTAACGCTTCAGCTGCCTTTCACTTCGGGAGGAGCCCTCCGCTACTCAGATGGCGTCAGGTCTTAAAGTGAGAAAAGCAGGGCACAGGTTCTGGGCAGGCAAGGGAACCAGAGCTTACAGAAGGAACAGGGAAGAAGCAGAGCTTAGTCAGAGGACAGGCCACGGTCAATAACCTAGAGAGCAGCAAACAACTGAATCTGAATCTAAAAACGTAGTCTGGAATAGGCAATAGGGTCAGAACAGGCAGCAAATGTCAAAGTCAGGATCAGTCAGGATCAGGATTCTGGACTTCCTGACCAACAGACCTCAGTGAGTCAGGATTGGAAACATCATCTCCAGAACCACCACATTGAGCACTGGAGTCCCTCAAGGCTGTGTGCTTAGTCCTCTACTGTTCACTCTGCTGACCCATGACTGTGCAGCCATGCACAGCACAAATCACATCATAAAGTTCACTGATGACACGACCATGGTGGGTCTCATCAGCAATAATGACGAGTCACCATACAGAAAGGAGGTGCAGTGGTTAACAGACTGGTGCAGAGCCAACAACCTGTCTCTCAATGTAGACAAAACAAAGGAGATGGTTGTTGATTTTAGGAAGACTAGGAGTGACCAACTGCCACTGTATGTCGATGGCTCTAATGTGAAGATCGTCAAAAGCACCAAATTCCTTGATGTCCACCTAGCGGAGAAATCCCATCTCCCACCATCCATACTCAAAAGCTTCTACAGAGGGACTATCGAGAGCATTCTGAGCAGCTGTATCACTGTCTGGGCTGAGAACTGCACTGTCATGGAGCGCAAGACCCTACAGAGGATAGTGAAAACAGCAGAGAAGATCATAGGTGTCTCTCTTCCTTCCATCATGGAAATTTATACCACTCGCTGCATCCGTAAAGCCACCAGCATTGTGGCTGATCCAACACACCCCTCACACTTACTGTTCTTACTCCTGCCATCTGTAAAAAGGTACTGAAGCATTAGGGCCCTCACTACCAGACTGTGTAACAGTTTCTTCCCCCAAGCCATAAGGCTCCTGAATACTCAGGGACTGGACAGATCTCTCTCACACACACACTCCATCTGATCATACTATATACCACAACGTTAGACAGCCAATGTACGCCATTGTATAAATAAATAGCCATTGGATACAATTGTTCTCTATGAGGACATCTCCACTTTATCATGTTCTTTATCATGTTCTTACTACTATCATATCACAATTATACACCCATCATGTCTGACGTTTAGCATTATTTACTTAACATATTACATCTGCTGTGTGCACTGTATTGTCCTGTCCCTGCACTATGCTGTCCTGTCTTGCAGGAGTTGCAAATGTATGCTATGTATTAAGGGGAACCTGTCACGCTGACATAAAAACCTGTTTATTAAAAGCGCTTTTCAAATTAAACACAAGACCAAATATAAACACAGACAAATTATTTTTTTAACATAGCATCAATACCTGTTATTCAGGTAGAGGCAGGGCAGGCAATTACTTTCACTTTCTATTCTGCACTTCCTAATTATCACTGCATTTCTCACACACACCCTCTACTTACTGCCCAACTGTGTTACCAGTGCATGGGCACATGCATCAGGCCCCCTTTTCTTGCACATACACAAGATTTTGGCAGGATGCAAAGCTTGTCTTAAAGGGATACTGTCATGGGAAAACATGTTTTTTCCAAACATTTTGTCAGTTTCCCAGCTGCCCCAGTCATGTGACTTGTGCCTGCACTTTAGGATGGAATTACTTTCTGGCAGGCTGTTATTTCTCCTACTCAATGTAACTGAATGTGTCTCAGTGGGACTTCAGAGCACAAGTCACATGACTGGGGGCAGCTGGGAAATTGACAATATGTCTATCCCCATGTCAGATTTCAAAATTGAATATAACAAAATCTGTTTGCTCTTTTGAAAAATGGATTTCAGTGCAGAATTCTGCTAGAGCAGCACTATTAACTGATTCATTTTGAAAAAAACATGTTTTCCCATGACAGTATCCCTTTAATAACACTGTTCACAAAATATATGCTACATGCTTGCTGTGATTGTGTAATTCCATTGTACTTGATCCATACTAATTGATCCTTTTTGAAAGCAGGGTTTATTTAGGGGGTTATTTATCAAAGTCCGATCTTATTTCAAAATTTTGTGCTACAAACTCCGAGCAAATCCACTCAGGTTTTTTTACGCTTATTTATTATTACATTTTCCTGAAAATTTTCGGGAAAAATCAGATTGTGATATATATTACATTAACAAATAACTTTTAAAGGGATACTGTCATGGGAAAAAATTTTTTTCAAAATTAATCAGTTAATAGTGCTGCTCCAGCATAATTCTGCACTGAAATCCATTTCTCAAAAGAGCAAACATATTTTTTTATATTCAATTTCGAAATCTGACATGGGGCTAGAAATATTGTCAATTTCCCAGCTGCCTTAAGTCATGTGACTTGTGCTCTGATAAACTTCAGTCACTCTTTACTGCTGTACTGCAAGTTGGAGTGATATCACCCCCCTCCCTTTTTTCCCCCAGCAGCCAAACAAAAGAACAAAGGGAAGGTAACCAGATAGCAGCTCCCTAACACAAGATAACAGCTGCCTGGTAGATCTAAGAACAACACTCAATAGTAAAAACCCATGTCCCACTGAGACACATTCAGTTACATTGATCTGATAAACTTCAATCACTCTTTACTGCTGTACTGCAAGTTGGAGTGATATCACCCCCCTCCCTCCCCAGCAGCCAAACAAAAGAACAATGGGAAGGTAACCAGATAACAGCTCCCTAACACAAGATAACAGCTGCCTGGTAGATCTAAGAACAACACTCAATAGTAAAAACCCAAGTCCCACTGAGACACATTCAGTTACATTGAGAAGGAATTTTTAGTTTTTAAACACTGGAATTCACTATGTGTGGTACATAGTGATGGGCGAATTTGTCCGAAATTCACGAAACGGGCGAAAAATTTGGATGGTGTCGACAAAGTCAATGGGAGTCCGGTAATCGTCGCTGGAGTTGACTGCAAATTCACAGCGGCAGGTTCGCAAATTTATTCAGCGGTGGTGAAATGCGCAAATTCCCTGCAAATTCGCGTCTGCTGAATAAATTTGCCGATCACTAGTGGTACAGCGACTGGTGGTTTTATTTTTGGGGGCTAAATTCCTTTACTCTCTCTTGATCTGTTTTCCCTCCAAGAATCTATGGGTTTGTGTTTTTTTCAGATTAGAATAGCCTCTCCTTTATTAAGATTAGGGAAGGTAATAATTGAGACTGCAGCCAATTGGTTTCTGCCATCTTCCTCTGTGTGGTGTTCCCAGGGATTAGAAAACATCTAGATATAAACTAAGGGAACAACTCCACCAGCTATCTCATTTCACATTTCAATCTTTACAATCAAGGAAATGCACTTTATATTTATTTATTGTGGTTTGCACCAAGATTTTAATGACTCACCCTGGTGGTCTAGTGGGATGGAGTCTGCAGGGACGCCCGCCACGCTGTGGTTCCTCTTCTAAATCTACTTAGGGCGCACGCGGTGCGCCTCTTCCTGGTTTATGGGCGCATTCACGCTGGCAATGGCGCGAATTTCAAATGTATATAAAGGCGCAGTTTGTATTTTTACATTGCCCGTTTTAGGTTATCTCCTAGTGAGTTCCTGGTGCTTCTGTGCTATTTAAGATTCTGATTTCTTGTGATTTGACTACCTGTTGTGACCCCTGCCTATTTCTGACGATCCTGACTTCCGAAATCCTGACCCTGCCTGGTAACCAACTCCTCTATTCCGTATCCCGTCTGATTGATCTCCTGGTTTGACCCTTGCCTGCCTGACTCCATTTGTACTCTGCCTGCCCCGATCCGGCCTGATCTGACTTCGCTTTCTGTCTACGCCTTGTATTACGACCTTCTGCCCAAAAGACTTCTGCCTTACCGTTGTGCCCCTTTGCTCGTTCAGAACCCTTCGCTTGGCACCTCTCTTATGAAGACCTGGCGGCATCCGATTAGCCGAGGGCTCCTCCCGAGGTGAAAGGAAGCTGTTAAAGGCGGAAGCAAGAGCCGAGAACCGGGTTCTGAATTTAGGGTGCCAACCGTGACAAAGATATTGTTTAACACAGTAATTTTATGAAATTTGGTTTTTCAGAAACCATAAATTAAGTCACAGTGATAAAGTTGGGAGCACATGTCCCTTTAAATCTATCCAGTGTATATAGTTAATCAATTAGGGTTATTAAATATTGTGAACCATTAAATAAGTTCATAGTTTGGAATTGTACACTGTTTTTAATTGCTGTTAAATTAAATTGAACAACCTTGATTATTCTAATGTGGGATAATGTTTTGAGGGTGATTTTAATACAATCAGAAAACAAAGGTTTTTTTCTTTTAAATAGTTTATTCCCTTGGTGGTTGTAGAGATAAAGGATAGTTGTGGTATAGTTGTACTGAGAGAGTTGCCCCCCTTCCCCTTTTTCCAATCAAAATATAATGGTTTAAATAACATGAATTTTTGATGTTCATTTAGCAAAAAAAACTGAAAGATTTATCTGTAAAACCTCAGCATCTACAAGCATGTGGGGTCATGCAAAAGTTAATGGAAGCCGTCCTAGCCAAAATGTAAACTATTAATTTAATATGGGTTGAGCTTGAAAACTCAAAAAATGTATGCGTATTCTAGGTATTTGTCTTTGTTTCTAGAGTTTTTGTATATTTTTTTTAAATTGTTTTATTTTAATTGTTTAGTTAGAAAACAATGTAATTTTTCTTACCGCACACCCAATCTCACTGATCCTGCAGAGGTGGTGCGTTCTTCCGTCGACCTGGCAAGGTCCCCTAGCAACGTGAATGTTGAAAAAAGGATCCGCACACACTTCTTTCTTTTGCAGTGGGGGGTCACCCCTTCACTTTATTTGTTAAATCACCACACCATCAACGTTTCGGGGGGGAACACCCTCCCTTCATCAGGATCCTGATGAAGGGAGGGTGTTCCCCCCCGAAACGTTGATGGTGTGGTGATTTAACAAATAAAGTGAAGGGGTGACCCCCCACTGCAAAAGAAAGAAGTGTGTGCGGATCCTTTTTTCAACATTCACGTAGTTAGAAAACAACTCTAAAATTACGCAAATACTAATTTTGATTAATAGGCTTCTAAGTTATAAGTTTTTATTAGTTTTTGAGCTATAAAGCAACTCATCATGCTGAGGGCTTATCTCTAGGCTGGTAATATGTTTTACTTATATAGTAAGACTTTAAAAGGGTCTCCATAAAGTAGAATTATTACTCACCACATAGGGGATGTGGCCCAGGTGCACCGCCCTGCGCCCTCAGCATATGGAGCGGATAACTGAAAATAAATATGGAGCAGGTACTCAAATGAAGGCAATCTGCCATCAAATAGTTGAAACAAAGTAAAAAGATTTATTGTGTTCAATAAAAATCAAGTAAAATATTTTTACTTTGTTTCAACTATTTGATGGAAGATTGCCTTCATTTAAGTGCCTGCTCCATATTTATTTTTAATATGTTTTACTAAGTTCTCCTCTGCAAACAGTGACTCAGCTGAACCATGAATGCTTAAGCAAGACATTTTAATGTAAGAAAAAACTAAAGCAAGATATGGTTCTTAATTAAAACAACATCAGAAAGTATGTTCAACACAATCCCTATTTGTTGAATTGATGTTTCAAAAACCTGCACCTTTAATACAGTTTTTAATCAAAGATATATTTTGTTACAACTTCTTTAAGAGACAGATTTATCAAGGGTCGAATTGAAAATTCGAATTTCGATTTTTTTTTATGGCCAACTGACAAATTCGACTAGGGTGTTAAAATTTTATTTCAGTTTTTTTTTAAAAAAACTTGAATCGAATTCCAGTTTAAAAGAAGGCATTTAATGCATTTAATTAACTGCAATCAATCTGTAAGCAGTGCACATCAGAAATTTGCATTCATTAGAAGCGTCTGTGATATTTCAGATTATTTGCTAACCCCACAAAGGGCCAGAAATGAGGCCACAAAGCTATCCTGAAACCCCAAATGCAAAAAATACTGAAATACAACTCAAAATTCAATTTTGTGTCACCACAGTTTTCAGTATGCTGTTTATTAATTCAATTATTCTAATAATTTGCAGACAGAAAGGGCTGAGTGCCAACACAAAATATATTCCTGTATTACTGAAGTTATTTTAGAAAAAATGCTTTTTATTTTTTCAGCCAAAATATAATGTGCAGGCATTACAGAGAGAACTGTAACCGAAGCAATTCATATAAGGTTGTCCTTGCTACATAACCCTGGAAAAACAGTGTCAAAATTGAAAGAGATTCCCATTTCCCTCATGTAAAATACATGGGCTGAGAAACTTTTCTAACAATCTCTCATTTGCTCTCTTCCCACTTCAGCTCCCATGTTACATAAGTACATAGCAAATGAAATGTAACAGGATGGTAGGCAGTCTAATAGGGCTTCAGACTGCTGAAAGTGGATTTTTACAAACACTTGTTACAGACAAAAAGACATTATTATTCAATTATTATTCAGATTCAACTGTTGCTTTTATTCAAGGACGTTAAAATGCCTTACTGTATTTATTGTGACTTTGGGGGGAATAGTCACTGCGGGAGAGCAACCTGGGTAGCACTAGTAAGCTCTATAGGGATCAGGCTTGTACCATCGCAATGTCTTGGTTGCCTGTAAGTTAAATGATATTGTATCTGTGTGCTTTATTAATAGCAAAAAAATAGACAGGTACACAGCATGATACAAATACATCAGTCTCAGACAAAGAGGTCATTACACTAACCCAAGACTTACAGTATGTCACCATTATCCAACCCGATTTCTTGAAGGAGAGTATGATCCAGTCCTGGTTTTTCTTAGGCCTGAATTCCTTCATATTAAATAATAGCATAAAATAAGATCTCAAAAAGGCCTAGAGTGGATCATTATTTCCCTCATGAAATAGGACTGGTTGACGTCTCTGCATCATAGAAATTGATTTTTGCACAGCGATAGGCAGGCAGATAAAACAATTAAACAATGCTGTAGACAACACAGTGTGAAAGTATGGAACCGATATCTCATAAATCGAGTTTTAGTGACCGATATACTAATGTTCACATTTTAGTTTCCCAGTAATTCAACTTTTTAGCAGTAAAAATCAGGTTTTTTTTACTAATTTTAAAAATTAAAAGTAAATTCATTAAGGGGCCCATTCACTAAGTTCGAGTGAAGGAATAGAATAAAAAATACTTCGAATTTCGCTACTTCGACCA
The DNA here is from genome assembly GCF_017654675.1 of Xenopus laevis. Classification (NCBI taxonomy): domain Eukaryota; kingdom Metazoa; phylum Chordata; class Amphibia; order Anura; family Pipidae; genus Xenopus; species Xenopus laevis. The sequence goes on from NC_054374.1 coordinate 77,508,541, forward strand.
TCAAATTGGCTAATTCGACCTTCGACTACGACTTTGAATCGAATGATTCGAACTAAAATTAGTTCGACTATTCGACCATTCTAAAGCTGGCCATAGATGCAAAGATCCGATCGTACGATCGGACTTTCCCATCTCCCGACCCGCCACTAACCATTCAGATCAAAGTCTTACCAGTCAGATTAGTTAAAGAACAGATCAGCAATGTTCTGCCCCTGACAGCAATCGTACGATATCTATGTCCAACCAAAGCTAGTGTCAGTCTCCCACTGAAAATTGTACGATCGGCAATACACGCAGAGATATTATCGGCAGCCGACAGAAATTTTCTAACCTGTCCGATCGACCAAACGACCGATCTCCGCCGGACGAAAAATGTCGGGACTCTCCACACACTGTTCGAAAATCGTACGAATCCTCGATTCGTACGATCAGATCTTTGCGTCTATGGCCAGCTTAAGTACTGTCTCTTTAAGAAAAAACTTCGAACCGAAGTCCATGTTAGCCTATGGGGAAGGTCCCCATAGGCTATATATAACTATATACCATTATAGTAAAGTAAACGTAGTGGTGGTAGTGTGATGGTACAGGGAAACTTGCCATTATTGAATGAACCATTAATTCTGTGCTGTACAAGAAAATTCTTAAAATTCTCCATAAGCTGAAGTGTATTTGGTTTATGCAGCAAGACAATGGTTCAAAACAAAGACGCAAGTCTTTGTATGAATAGCTGAGACAAAATAAAATTTAAGTTTTGAATTGGATTGAAATTCCAGACTTGAACCCAGCAGAGATGTTGTTGCAGATCATGAAACAATCAGTCCATGCATGAAAACCAATGTGTCTGAATTAAAGTGGACCTGTCACCCAGACACAAAAATCTGTATAATAAAAGTCCTTTTCAAATTAAACATGAAATCCAATTTCTATTCTTTATTAAAGCATTTATAGCTGCTGTAAGCTCATTTAAAAATCTCCGCTGTCAATCAAATATTGTCTGCCCCTCCTCTATGCCAATGGCATAGAGGTGGGGCAGACAATTACTTTCACTTTCCATTCAGCACTTACTAGATGTCACAGCTCTCCCCACATTCCCCCGTTCTCTTCACCATTTAATTGTGTATCCAGGGCATGGAAATGGACATTGGTGCACAAACAAGATTCTGAGATAATACAAGGCTTGTCTTAATAAGTGTCCACAAAATGGCTGCTGCCTGCTTGCTATAATTTTGAAATCCCAGACTGAAGGAAACAAGATTCAAATAATTTATATAGTGTAATTAAAGTTTATTTTGCTTGACCAATGTGATAAAATGGGATTTTGAATCATTTCTTTGGGTGACGGGTCCCCTTTAAAGCAGTTCTGCAAAGAACTGGGGTAAAATTCAATGTGGTACTTTAAGTTTAAAGAGGAAGTATCATGAAATGAAAATATAATATAAGCTTCAAGTCATTTGTAAAAATAATACATTAAAATGTAATCTTCCCTATCCCCCTCTAAGCAATCTGTTTCTCTTTGTGTCAGAAACAATGAAAGACAACTAGCTATTTTACATTGTCTCTAGGCAAAGGGCGCATACACCAGTCTATGACCTAACTGTTAAGCAAAAACCAGAAAAAAACTTTGTGTGCACTTTACTTGAATTGGTTTCACAAATTAATTTTGAAGATTTTTTGGATATTAATGCTACATACACAGGGCCAATTTGTTGTTACTCGTCTCCATAAAGAGGCAACAGAAATTATTTGTTAAAGGCAACAAGGGACTCATGTCAGATAGCCTCACTGTTTTTAACAGAAGATAATTTTGCAAAGTTTGTGATAACTCTAGTAAACCATAGCATCCAATAGCAGCACATATAACTTGATAATGTCCTGGTTGATAGCTTCAAACCATAAATCTCCTGAGATTAAAAGTAGTGCCATTTTTACCACTGCTAGTTATATGTTAGTTTGGCACACTATATAACAAATATCATAAAGGCTGGGTGCTTACTGTGCGGGTGCTATCTGTCAGACCCAACTTTTTCTTGCAGCACACCACTTACTTATCACTGCAGACCCCATAATGTTCAAACAAGAAACAAATGAAGGGAACAGGCACACAAGTGTTAGAAAAACAGCAAATCTTTTTTTTTTTCATAATGATTATATACAAATATGAAATCTAACATGTTTCAACCTCATGTAAGAGGTCTTTGTAAGGGGCTCAGGCAAAAGATGCATGGCTGCACTACTAATGATTGTTTTTCCGTATTGAGTTATGATTCCTTCAAAGGAATATTTCAATGAATAAAAATAAGACTGACTCTAAAGATGTTGTCAGCCATTTCAGACATAAATATTTTGCCTGCTGCACACATCAGAATTGATGTTTTATTGTTGCCTAAGGGGGGGGGGAGTATTAGTGATGCAAATGAAAAAACATGTTTTCAGCCGCTATGACATTTCAGTGAAGCGACATTAAGTAGACGCAATAATTCAGTCACCTGGGCATAAATAGGCTCGTTTACCCTCAGCAATCCAGTGAAAATATTACATCTGACATTCTCGTGGCGTAGCTTATAATATATCCAACCATTACAGCAGCATCACCCTCAATAGCAGAAGGGCTGAAAACAATTAAGGTCTCATATCTATGATCCCCCACTGTGCATGCGGCATATTGTTGAACATTACCGAATCTTCTTCGTATAGATTGTTTTATTTTAATGGCTTTTTCATATAATTAAAATTCTAATATATTTTGAGAATTGTAATTGGATCACAAACCTTGGTAAATTTGCTTACACAATACAAGCATAAGCCCCACTGTGTTTGTTGTAACCATTATACCCATAATATATTCTATGAAAATAAAAAAGAACTTCATCTGTATGTATGTACAAGAACAGTGATGCCAAGCACTTTACCATCTCAGTTCCACACAGCAGCCAAAGTCACCACCTGCATGCAGTTTGCTGTAGTACCCCTGCAGGCCTTTAACAATAATCAGTATTCTGTGCATACAGCCGTAGCGCTCTGTGCATATTCTTTTCAACAGTGATTCATCTCGAAATGCTGACCTGACTGAAGTATAGGAGACATGCTCTGTGTATATTTGTCATTGTGTTTTAATATTGACTTTTGCTGATGAGATTCTTTCATGCACTATTACAATCCTTGGAGCTGCCTTGTCAAAATGTTATGCATCAGAAAGTGTTGCTTTAGAGACATTAATCCTTCCATTGCCAAGAGAGTGGCCAGCCAACACATTGCTCCTTAGTTACTGAATCTGAGGGGTTAACTATCCCAACTTCATTTTTTTTTTTATTTGCCCGACATATAATTATTTAGCTAAAGGCACCAGATTGTCTTTGGAATATAACGGGTTTAATAAATAAATATACTAATTAACATTATGTACCTGCACTATTACCACCTCCAGACGCAAGGTCAAACTGCAAATACAAATTACTGAACCTTTAAAGATTAAATCACCATACAGGCATGGGACCTGTTATCTTGAATGATCTGGAGTTTTCCGAATAAGGGGTCTTTCTGTCATTTGGACGACAAACGTAAAGTCTGCTAAAGAATAATTTTAACATTTATTAAACTTAATAGGATTTTTTTCCCTCCAATAAGGTTTAATTATATCTATGTTGGAATCAAGTACAAGGTACTGTTTAGTTAATATAGAGAAAAATGTGAATTTGACCCGTTTAGTTTCGACAAAAATTTGCTGCCGGGGAAATGTCGCTCATGTCCATTAAAGCCTATGGGCAGCAACATTTTTTTGAAGCGCAACAAAAAATCTTTGTCGCAAGTCTTTATGATGTCGCATGACCCCATACAAGTCTATGGCTGTCATTTCTGCGCCCATCCCTAACATTGACTTTCCAAGAAAATTCATTATTAAACCATTGAAAAGTCTATTTCAAATACATTGAAGTGACCTTCATCAGCATTTTAGAATATATATTTTATTTGCCTACCCTGTTTCCTTGATCCAGGCCAATGTGAAAAATCATTGTTGCTGTTCTTCCCATTACTGTAGATACTATGTAAGGTTTGAACCACAAAGCCACTAGTTACCCACATTGTACATAATTGTACATAAAGTTTAGTTACCTGACACATAATTGCCTTTTATTCTGAAGCAGGAGGCAGAAACAGGTCTCAGTGTCTTCAAGCAATCTGATCTAGGTGCTCAGGCACGGATTTTTAGTAAGGCGACCAAGGCCCAGGCCTAGGGTGGCAAGATTTTAGCAGGCGGCATGCTGTCCAACCACACCCACATTGGTTCAGAAACAATGGGGATTCACTGGAGATACAATCATTTTTAAAATGTCCTGTGTGCTAATCCCCATTGCTCCAGTCCCGATGATGACAATTTGCATGAATAAAGGGGAGGGGACAGGGGCGATGAATGGCAGTGGACCTAGGGGCGTCTATTATGTACATCTTCGGCACATGCGCACTTGCAATTCCTCTGCGCAAATGGTAGGGGGTGCACCTGGCCGACTTTGCCCGACACTGGGAAATAAACCTTTTAGCTGTCTTTTCTCCCATATCTAGTGCACCACAGCTCATTTCAAGAATGCGATTTTGAGTTTGAGCTAGAATTACACAGGACCCATTTACTCCACAATTGGGAAAAGTAAATGATATGATGTAAAGCTCTAATGTATAATGTTGGGAGATTCTTGGCAGTAATATCTTGTATCCTGAAAGCTGTAGCCATCTTTGTGCTGTGAAAACCAAATGTTGCATTTTCATACAATATAGGTCTCTATAAAAAAATATATTGCATAAAACAGCTCATATTTGAAACTCTGCTTCATGTAAATAAACCATTTTCATAATAATATACTTTTTAGTAGTATGTGCCATTGGGAAATCATAAAATAGAAAACTGCCATTTTAAAAATTAAGAGCAGCCGACTGGGATCCTACAATACATGGTGCACACAAACATACCAAAGAAACTATACTTAACAGAGTTCTAAACCGAGTTCTGTCTTTTGCTTCCATGCTTCTTCCTGTTATAGATAAAACTGTAGTATTTCTGGTCAGGTGATCTCTGAGGCAGCACAGAAATGGTGGTTCAAGGGAAGAGACGTAAAAGTGCAATATTTACATAAATATATACTCCAGTTTGACTCTTTAATATGCCACTTAATTTGATATAATCTGATGCTCAGGTATTCATTTTGGGGGGTATAGTTTTTCCCTTAAGTTACATCAGATATGTAACTATGTTTTTTTTTTGTCCTGTATTTTCAATGAATAAAGCATCATGTTCTTACCTATAATATAATGGAACTGTTCTTGGGGACTTCAAACTGCTTCTAAAAGTCTAAATAATGTAATTTTGTTGCATTATAGGGATTTTTTTTAACTATAGGATGGGTTCTTTAAAAAAACTTGTTCTCAGCAGGGAAAAGTACATGTAACAGAAGAATTGAAAGCCTACAACGCAATTATTGGAAGCTACTCATCTAGCACTGTATGTGACAAATTTGTGACAATGCACTTGTAGTAGAAACAGACAAAAGGACACTTCTTTGCAGCTGGCAACAACAGTGACACTTACACGGAAAATATTCTTTAAGTGGCAGGAGGCGTGATTGCAGAAGCAATTACACAGATGCTGCAGTAGAAAAGTGTCGAAGAGGGGGCTAGAAAAACGCTAGGCAAGTGTAGTGTGCATGTGAGCCATATTCTTCAAACCTGTCGCCACTGCGAACGACGGGTCAAGTTAAACCAGGTGTGAGGACTGTAGCTTTGAAGTGAGAAAAACAGTAAAAACAATCTTAACATTTGCTGGCAGCACAAAGAGAAATCTGGATATATAGTATTAGCTCAGAAAAAAATACGTACAAATATCAGGGTCAGCCTGAGCTTTTCTCATGTCTGATTACTGAATATGACTGTCCAGATTCCTACACTAAAGCAAAGCAACATCAACAACAACAACTAAATGACATCATTTTTTACCGAATTCTTTAGTAGTGAACAGGTTAATTATATTTTCAATCCGTCACTGCATCTGGCGAAAAAGTGCTTCATTTCAGCATCGACCAGGATAATGGTAGCCTCTTGTATTGACCAGAAAAAGAGCAATTCTGTCTTTCTAACAAAGGGAGACAGGCGTCGGGAAAGATTAAAACGACAAAGCAGAGCATTCAATGAAAAAGCAGCACCACTTCTGCCGTGTAACAATGTAAAACAGGAGTTACAGGATTCACAACTAAATGATTTGTAATTTGAAGACAGTCATGCTTAAAATCCCTGCCATCCTGCATGTAATTATGAGTAAGACCTGCTAATCAATGTAAAGAGGCAACAAGGAGCTCTTTATAGGATGCAGAAGACTTAACAATGTTAAACCAGAATCCCCTGCAGTTTTCCAAATCAGTCATTTTAAAGGGACAGTAATGCTTGGAAATTAGTTTATTTCAGGTGAAATGGCAATTAGGCATATCAAATATTATAGAAGAATTGAGTCCTGGCATTTTAAAAACTCTTTTGGGGGAATGTAATAAAAGTCGCAAAGAGCAAAACAATTAGCACAAATAAGAATAAAAAGTCTAATTTTGCAATGTAATACTCT